>NC_141685.1:1806127082-1806317082 GCF_964263255.1 Lissotriton vulgaris
TTGGAGACAGCTACTCCCTTGCGCCCTCAGGGTATTATGTCAAGCGCTCTGACACCTTTGGGTCGAGTGCCCACTGACTAAACATGCAGAAACCAAATAAGACAGAATGAAGACAGAGGGTGAAAACGGCCGAGAAGGAGGCGAAAGTGAAAGAGAGAGACAGAGTGAAAATGAGAGGATAGATGAAAGGGGCAGAGCGAGATTGTGAGAGAAAAACAAACGGTGAAGGAGAGAGTAGTAGAAAACGTAAGTATCGGTTGATGAGACAATTCAGGCCACCATGACAATGAAAACAAGAAAGTCAATGCATTTAAATGCAACATAATGCATTTGTGTGTCCAGTAACTGCACAGAAACGTCAAAGAAAACCAATACAGCACTATAGTAATGTTTTAAATGTTATGTGGACTTGTGAGAACACAAAGGTAAAAATGCATGTTCGGATTCTATTTGTAACAAGCACAAGTTGTGCTGGATATGGTGGGGGGGGGGGCCTGCATCTCCTTGCGCGAAACACAGCCAATGGAGAATTGTAAGTGAAGTCATTGTTTGGTTACTTACAAAAGATGTGTGAATGTGTGGAAGTGTAAAGGCAGTAAGCAACTGGTAACTGTTCTAAACAGTACGAAAAATGTAAATTTGAGATAGGAAGAAGTGCTCCTGTTCTGAGCGCCAAGAAGTCTGAAGCGGTGTGAAAAGTCCCAATAGTTTGGAAATGTAGCTTCAGTGGAGACTGTAGCAGCATAATAATACCAGTAAGCAGCGCCAATGCTAACGCCTCGGCTGTCGGGAGTGGAGCTGCGGGGTTGGGGTGACAAGAGGAATGTTCCCGAGAGGTCCCGTGTTTATTTTATTTATTTATTTATTTTATGCGTTTTTATGTAGCCCGGACTTTACCCGAAGGCGTCAGAGCGCTTCACCATAGGAACGGTAGCGTTACATGAGGGGAAAATTACAAGTGGGCATGTTCTAAAAACACACGTTACATTATATGAGGCAAAGGTGACAATTGAGTATCGGGGAGGTGTAGCAAACGAAAGTGTGGGACTGATGTAACTGCCAGCAGTGCTGGGAGACGACAGGACAGAGGCGAGCTGAAAAAAAACAAACTCTTGGCATTGCTGTCGGGAGGGGGGGGAGAAATGCGAGACACGGCCTAGCGGCCGTGAAGTGTGTAGCAGGGGACGGGGGACTGGATGGCTTTGAAGTGAAGCTCTCGGAGGCAGGCGGCTCGGGAGCAAATGGTAAAAAGCGCGTGCATGTGTACATGCACTCGACGTAATCCGTGCGATGGTTTCAGACCTTGAATGAGCCTCTATACTCTCGTCTATTAACCCTTGCGAGATTAATAGGCGAGACCTAAAAATACATGTGTTATTGAAAAGCGAAAGTGAAATTCGCCACCTCACCGTGCTAAAGCTCTTTAGGGCCGGGATTAGAAGTCACGCTAGAAGTCCGTATTTTTCTTGATGATGGTCACGAAAGGCTAGCCAATTCCACCACCAAGGAGGCATCTCTATGGGTGGTTGTGTTTTGGCTGCAATCAGCTTTGTATGTACCGGCGCAATAAAGTGAGGCAGCGCTGCACTAAAGGGAGAAGGAAGAGCGCATAGAGTAGCTGTTTAAAAACCTCAGACATAGAAAGCGAAGGTGGAGGTGTAAGGAAAGGAAAGCGCATGTAGTGAAATCCTGTGATCGACATTGGCATAAAATTAACTGCGGGCGTGTGCTTATGTGGTACGGAAGGGCGCTGCCTAACAGAGAACAAGGAGCACTGTCACAGTGAGCCACATATTGTTTTACTTTACAACTTCAGCCGCGCCGCACTCAGAGCATAGCAGAGAATGCCTAAGGCGGGTGACGGGGTCACAGGGAGGCACCAGATTTACCTCTAGCAGAAACCTTTGTTTTCATTCTGAAAACTACAATGATCGCCTTATTATTGTATTGGAGCCTGCCAGAATAAAGTCCCCTTTGCAGGCTCTGCATAAGTTAACATATCATTTAATATGATTTCTCATGCAGCTGCAAATAAGTGCTACAGTTAGAAATAAATAAACGTGTCCAAGTTGTATAATGTAACTGGCGCTCATGTACAGCGCTCTAATACGTTCAGGTCGAGTTTGTGCTATTAAACTGCAAAAAAATGTTTATTATTTGACTATAAATGCACTCTCAGTCTCAAGGTCATATGTATAGTCAAGTGTTAAAATAACTCGGGCTAGGATATTTAGAAACAACTGAAATCGGGAGGTGGTGAGGAAGATATGAAGGGTACTACCAATAAAAAAAAGAGACAATGCTGATTTCACTTGGCATGGGCTAGTTTATACACATATGCAGAGCCTCTGCCAATGAACACACAACTAGACCACTCTGACTTGTGTGAAAAAGGGGAGCCAGGCCTCTATGAATAGCACTGCAATGCACTACAGTTCTGCCTCAAATAGGTCTGCAAATGCACGTTGACATTATATTATTTGATCATAGTCCTGTATTCTTTTGGTCTTTGTATCTACAGTCTTACTTGAAGCAGGTGGATATTGTTTGTCTGTCCGTTATTTGTGATATGTCTGCATGCTCTGGGATTGTCCAGTATTCTGGATAGGTGTGGCTTGTTGGCAACAGATGTTCCTTATTAGTGATTAGGATTTTTTTTAAGCAGTGAGTTAAGTAAGTACTGGTTGCAATTAGTTGTGCATTAGTTGTGACATTGTGCAACATCCTTCTTGAGTGCAGAGTTTATTTACAGTACTTATCTGCTATTTGTGATGTTGCAGAATTCTTGACGGTCCAGAACTATTTACATACTCTTTGTGAAAGAGAACCTTGCTTGATAAATTAAGAAAGGGCTTCAATGCTTAAATTGTGTGATCTTTGGCAAATATTTTATCTCACCAAAGCTAACTTTTTCTTCATAATTAAGGCTCTCTGTTTTCCGTTTTTACTGATTTTTACAGATAAATACAGACAGAAAACCATTTATTTTCTTATCTGTATTTATTTTTAAATGTGGATAAAAAAGGAAATTGGGTTAATGTTTCTCTGTCAGCCGGAGCCCTTATGTTTGATGTGGGATGGAAGTAGGTGGCACAAGTGGATTTTACAGGACATGTAGATCTCAGTGGCATTTTGTCCCTTGGACAACTAGATTATTTGGAAAATTCCACACCCCTGTAACTGTCATCAAACAGCTGCGTGTTAACTGCAAGTATTATGTTAGAGCAATATGCTTTATTGCCCAGTCTTTTATTATCCTAATCTTGCCAAAAGGGTTCATTTGGGTAAAAAAACTATTCTTGTTTTTAAGAGAACCTCTAACAATGGGGTCTCATTTTGAATTCTGAATTTGTACTTTTCCAGAATAAGAATTCTTAAACTATATTGCCTACTAGTATCGATGACTCCTACACTACACCTTGTAGTCTTGTCTGATGTAAAACTTCCAATACACTGATTTACACACCTATGATTGTCTCTGTGCAATGTGTGTATTATGTAAAGTGCTCTGACACCTTATACTGGTATGAGTGGTGCTATAATACTAAATTAATCAGAGACCCAGTGGTTCTGGAGACCGGAGGGCCGCTGTTAGAGGGTGCTAGTGAGGGAATCCGTGGTAGAAGTGGCCATTGGGGGGGCGCCAACAAACATTGTCGCACCGGGCGCCGCCAGTGTTAAAGGCAGCCTGGCTGTGCATCGTTGAAGTTGGCTGACCAAAGTCCAATTGAACAACCTGTAAAGCACATGTCGTTCTTTTGGACTTGCTGCATTTCTTTTAGGTATCACGTAAGTTAGAAATCTCTCTGCTTAGCCTAGCGTGCTGCCTGGCTGGTATTTTGTTGCTTCTTTCTGTCTGTGCATCCAGATATACAAAACAACAAGTAACATTACACCTACAGCAGTAAAATCTTATGATGGTACTATCATTGGAGTCTTGTGCTTTTCGAAGTGTACTTGCCTGTGTAACCAATTCATGTAATGACGTGTGTCTAAATTGCAAACCAGTCATAAGACCTTTAACGTGGCGATTTATGTGTGAAAATGCAGTCTTTTCACTTGTTTAAGCATGAGTTTGGAGTGATATTTGGAGCTGCACCCACACGCACGGTCTGGTTCCTGGCGCACATAGCCATGGCTGCAGGGCACAGAGACCCCCACACTGCCGCACACAGAGGAAAAGAATTTGAGGGAACATTGTACATGGGTGATTTCAGGGGATTTGCTCTGAGCCCTTATTTCCTTGCATAAGAACACATGAGCGCGAGTCAGAACAGGCCCCACGACTGTCTCCGCAAAAATCCCCACTTCAGACGGCCTAAAGCAAGGATGCGATCTTGCACCCCTCTGTTCAACCTCTACACCGCTGACCTTGGGAGATTCCTTGAGCATAGCAGTCTGCTTCCGCCACAATCGGGTCATGCAAAATCGAAACTGCACATATTACAATACGCTGACGATATTGTCATAATGGACCAGGCCAAATCTGGCCTCCAACGAGCCCTGAGCAAGCTTGATGTACATAACACAGCCAATGCTCTCAAAATCAACCAGAACAAGTCTAAGGTCCTGATTTTTGGCTGCTGCAAAAAAAAAGAAAATTCTAACATGGAGCATCGGGTCCGCAAACATTAAATCGACATCAAAGTACAACTACTTGGGGGTATGGTTTAGTAAGTCTTCTAGACCATCAGTCCACTTAGCTGCCCTGAAAAAGTGAGCCGGAGCAATAACATACAGCCTGACTCGACCCAATCAGTCCCTCAGCTGAACCTATACTGAAGGTGAAAAAAAGCCACCCTTCTTCCTGCCCTAAGTTATCTGCACCAAGCCTTTCCCGACACTTGTAAGGCCAGTCTTGACCATGCCCAGATTACTATCTACAAAAGAGTCTTTCGCCTCCTGAAACATATATACAGGGAAAGACTACGACTGGAGTTGGGCCTGACAAGACAATCTTAATTCCTGCAAGGCAGATACCCTATATAGGGGTACTAAAAGCTGCAGATAATACTCTTACAGCTCGCTTCAAAGAAACCTTCACCAGTTCTGGGAACCCATGGAATCATCAAATTGTAAAGGCCATAAGATCCCTACAAATTGATGAATCAACATTAACAGCGGACTCTATTCTCTACGCAGTCTGGAAAAGCGCCATAAACAAGCAGGCAAGACAAATCACCTATCAGATGGACTTACGGCATTAACATTGTCTACTATCTTGCTTCCTTTGAATGAATCCTACCTCCTAGGGTTACCACAACCATATCTTTTTGACAGCTTAAGCGCATTGACCCGCAGAAACATTATGTTTATGTGTCTCCTAGGCCGGCGATCCATTGCTTTTAACCGATGGGCCCCAAGTGGAGAGAAGGGGGCTTGCAGATGGTGCAACTACAGGTCTGAATCATGGCTTAATCTTTTGTGCTGCTGTCCTGTCTTAGATGCCCCTAAAAGAGTTCCCCTAAAGCCATTATTTCAAAATAGGGGCATCAATACATGTTTGGAGCCATCTGCACTTTGCTTTCACGAACAGACACTCAAACGCTCGGAAAATATGTGAGAGTCTTGGAAAATCTACTTTCTCCCCCTATTGCCTCTCCCAATCTGGTCACTGCTCCTCAAAAACTTATTTCTGACTATTTTACAGTATGTCCTAGTGTTTTCTCACGACACTAAGTCATAATGTTCATTTTATCTCCGATTTAATGCGTTTTATCTGTGGTTAAGGCCACTGTATAAGATTGCCTTGTCTGAATAATGAGTTTTAAATGTGATGGTCAGTTCCGCCCTGCTCCTAATGATGCAAAGACGTTAAGGAGGCATCTTCATTGCATTGGTTTTAATTAACTGTGCAAAATCTAATAAAATTGATATTGCATTAACATATTACCCCCAGCCGTTAGCTTTGCGAGCGCTTGTTGCAAGCAGCAAAGGCAGAAACTTTCTTTCTCCTCATACTTGTTCATTACATTGTTTACATTCACAATTGAAACGCAAAGCAAAACTTGTTTTTCCCTTCCTCTTAATACACAAGAAGCTTTCGAGTTTTCTTATTCAGAACATTTACTTAACAGGACCCTAACGGGGTCAGAGCAGACTGATGTATATGAGTGACTGAGTGGTTACATGAATGTGTAAAGAGGAAAGTGCACGTGTGAGTGCATGTGTGGGCCAGTCAGTGCAGTGCATAAGGGCAGAGACTGAAGTTTGTAAGTGAAAGACTGGATGACGGATTGCGTGTGTAATTGTGTGAATAAGAGGATGAGTGAAATGCATGTGTCTGCTTGTGTGAGTCAGTGAGTAAGAGTGAATGTGTGAGCAAGTCAGTGGTCACCCGAGTGAAGGAAAGAGGAAGTTAGTGAGGTGGGAAGAGAGTGAATAGGCGAGTCAGTTAATATCATTGAATATACATATGAATTAATGAATGAGTAAACACGTTATTGGGCTTTTTTGTGTAAGTTAATGCAGATGAGAGTACATGCAGACACGGCAGTAAGTGGATATAGTGCTGAGTCACTGGTTTGGTGATCACATGAACTGAATGACGAAATGGGCGAAATTGTTACTCACCCATCTTTTCACTGAATCATGAAACCATGATGGCATCAACTCAGAACACAGGAGAGTGGAAAACTGAGTGGGAGCGGGAGTGAGCCAGTGAGTTATCCAGCTTGGGTCAAGCAAACAGGGCATGATATCAATGCTACTTCATTCTCAAAGAAGTGAAACAAATAATGTTCAGAAAAGAGTAAAGGCATAAGGATTGATTTAAGGGCATGGACATATTGGTAAAACTGCTGCAGCGGACTCTTTGTAACAACACAGCACCCGTGGTACGTCATTCTGGAGCAGCAAGAACACGGGTCACTTTGATCTCAACAGACGCAGCGCCATGCCAGCTTTACTCGGTACATTCCGCTGCAGGGGCGCAAGCCAAATCAAACACGCGCACTGTGGCTGCAAGCGCGCGACTCGAGCCAACGGTGCTTTCCCACGAGACGACACTAGGCCTGGTGACTGCAAGCTCCCAGCCTGTCCACAGTGACGTCATTCTGCCTGCCAGGAGAGAGCTTGGTTGAGGATGCTGCTCCTGTCATCCCAGACGCCTAAAACTATGCTTGTATGTACTCATTTTTGACTCACCCCTACAGCAAAGAGTGCACGTGATATGCTTACACGTATCACGCCCTTATAACTGCATCCGTCTGAGCCATATCTGCACGGATGGCTCCCCAGTCTATCGTAAACCATATAACTCCTTATTTAACACGGCTAATTTTGATATCCACCAAATTATCAGCAGAATATAATATCTATAAAAAGAGGCACGACTGTCATCAGAACCTGGAAATCAAATATGCAATCGACGGAGATTGTGATTCTCACTACGACTTCTGGATCAACTTTCGCAGATATCACATTTCACGGGATTGCCATGGACGTTGATGTTGTAGGGCACTACACAGTGCAAAGCCATGGACTGTATAATGCACTACATTATCTGGTGGCGTCATTAAACTTTGCTATCCCATATTAAGCTCTGTGATTCAATCGATAGCATTTTTTTTATATATACTGGAGCATGCGTTAGTGAGACATATTGGGGAAACAACTAACCAAGCTTTAAACTTTTCTTTCTGCAAGCCACTTCTCCATGAAGAGACCTTCTGGCAGGATTCAAAAACACTGACAAAAACACATGGCTGCTGTGTGCAGTGTGGTGACAATCTCCCTCATATAACCCTGCGCTGTGATGCCAGGTAACACGGCTATAATGCTCAACACGATCTCAGGAATTCCTAGGGAGCTTGGGAATGGCAGCTGTGCCCAGGAAGTACCATTACTAAAGAATAGGAGGGGCGATGGAAGCTGAGCTGGAAAGTGAGACGTAGGATGGCTGCTTATGGTGATATGGGATGTGCTGGGACACAAGGTCTCCACTTTGAGCACTCAGTGCAAGGAATGTACTCAATGACCTGCTTAATGAATATGATCTGTTCTCTTCTATGTCTTTTGCTGTTCCATCTAGTAAACAGCCCGTGCCGTCCTTTAAAGGGCGTAGTGGAGGATTTTTTATAGATCATATTCTGATCTCTGTCAGTCTACAGACTATCCTTTAGGGTTTTAAAATCATGGAGAGTTTATTCAGTGACCACAACCCAGTGTGTGTGCAGTTGGGGGGGGTGGGGTGGGGTGGGGGGGGGTATATTGAATAGGAGCACCCGGGAGGTAGTGCCCGGCATGCTTAAACTGAAAGATGGTAGGCGTCACCTTAAATGGTCCCAGGTGACCCAATACCTCTTCTATGAAAAGGTCCATGAGTCTTGCGCTGCAGAATTTGCATTCTGTGTCTCGCCTGACTCTTCAGCAGCAGACGTCCTAAACTCATTTTCAGAGATTGTTGCTAAGGTGGGGGCTTTGCTTTCTGATCCTGCATGAAAAACAACATTTAGCGATCCTAAATGGTTTAATCCAGCATGCTCTAAAGCAGCCAGAGTATTGAAGGATGCATTGAAAGCTAACCCAAGGGATTTACCCGGGTTCGTGCCCTGCGACTTAACTACAAAAATGACTTTTAAATTAGGCCAGCAAGGGATTTTATTTGTATTGTGCAAAAACAACTTATGTACAATTAACTAACATTAGACTATTGAGTTTTTTGTAATAATACAACAACCAGGTATTTGATGTCAAAAATACATTTGTTATTTAATTAGAAAATGAAAAATTAATCATTGGTTAAAAGTAGGGTACTGAAATTGCAAGGAAACATATACTGGGAAAAGATTACATATTCCTCTGATATATCAAACAAGGTCTAAGCTGCTGAAAGAATTTTTCAGTATTGATTCCAACGGAGAAAATAGAAGAAAATCAATAACAATGAGTCAATCAAATACAGGGCAAATATTAGGTTTGCTCAGGACCTTGGGGTTTCCAGGGATTTCAGCATTGAAGGGGGTGTAAGGCAGGGGTGCATCCTTGCCCCGTTTCTTTTTAACCTTTATATCAACGACTTGGATAGGATTTTGTAAGAAACAGGGGCTGATTTTCCGTATGTGGGGCGAAGGAGTCTGCCCCTACTGCTCTATGCAGACGACGCAGTTCTCCTAGACCGTACCCCTAGAAGCCTGCAAACCTTGTTGGATACCTTTTGCAGCTTCATAGCAGACCGCGATTTGGCCATGAATAACTCAAAATAATTTGTAATGCAAGTTGGGACATGCCCTAAGAAGCAATATTCCTTTAGGATTAATGCAGAGAAGGTGCCCTTAACCCCAACCTTCTCTTACTTGGACGTCCTAATGGATGATCGTTTGGACTGGTGTGCCCTGGTTAGGAGAAGGAAGGGGGAAGTGACAAGTGTAAATGCATCTATTCTCAATTCTGCCACAAAGATGGGCAAGCGCCCAATTGCGGCATTACTGAAAATGTATCAAGCAAAAAGCGTAGCAACTGCCATCTACGGAAGCGAACTATGGGGATACGTAGCTTCGGAGGGAATTCAGGTGGCTGAGAATAATTTCCTAAAACAACTGCTGGGGGTTCCCAAAGGTACTGCTAATTTAATAGTACATGAAGAAACTGGGACTGCATTTATTTCTGATACTCTGGCTATACGTCCATTGATCTTTTGGCTCAACTGTTGGCTGAATAACGACTTAAGCTTTAATCATGAGATACTGAAGGAAGTAATGAGTATGGACCATATGCTTGATATCCCATGGCTTAAATACACAAAGGGTTGTTTTGGTGATCTGGGGCGCCCAGACTTGTTTTTAAGACCTGGTTTTAGGACTGCAAAAGACGTGGTGTTTGTAAAGGAATCTTTTATCATGCTCAAAAAACCAAACAGAGATGGGTAGAATTTCCAAAAACTAGCGTGCGGAAATTCGCGATGCTAAAAACTATTCCGGGCACTGAACCTTATCTCTTAATGCCTCTGTCGAACTATGAGCGGTTCTTATTGACCAGGTTTAGAATGGATTATTTCCATTTTTTACTTGCTGTTCCACTGGGGCGCCACAGAGGACAAGTGCTAGCACCCTGTAGCTGCGACGGGGAGTCTCCACAGGACTTGCTGCACTCTATATTCTTTTGTAACTTTTATGATGCTCCCCGGAGGTTCTTTTTAAAATCACTTTTTAAAAAACTAAATTTTTCTAAAGCGCGCCCGCCCTTTATTTTCTACAAATGTTAAAACCTGAATGCATCCCTTTTGTGGTTGGTTTTTTGAAATGCTCATTGAAATATAGAAAATGTATGGAAAATTAACTTTTGAATGACGCCTGTTTTTTCTTTCTGTGTAATACAGTGCTGTGGCCATACGGTCTTTTAACCGGTTAATTCATTCATCTGTAATGCTGGTATCTTCTTTTATTAATTGGATGGTCCATCCACATTGTAATAATAACACTGTTTTTAAATAATTTTTATATACGGCAGTTAAATATTTTAATATGTATACAATGGGATTGTCGCTTTCAATGTCTAGGATTTAGATACGCCCTATTTCTTTTTACGAGATCTGTAATCTTTTATGGTTTTCTATCTTTTAAACCGAATAAAGTTTTTGATTGATTGATTGACTTGCTTACACTAAGATGCAAGGCACCTTTGCTAGGCACTGGCAATGAGAAAACTGCAAGGCACAACTGCTGCTAATGATGACAAAGGTCGGGGCTTTGAGCAGTGAAATCCCCACTTAATCCACTCGCCTTTCTGGATCATGTGTGGGGGCGGACTCATATTTTGGCCCACTTTCAATAAAACAACTTGGACATATGCGGTGAATCATGCGCGGATTTGCCTCACTTCAAGAGAGTATGACTCGTTGTTATTGAACAGAAGCTTGATCAGTTTGCACAGGGTTTGTTTTTCTATAAAACTTTGCACATAGGCCTTCCTGGTGGCAGATGTGAAATCAGATGGAAAGTGGAACATATGTTTTACAGATTATTAAGAAATACAATTCAGATGGGTAGCGAAACAATAGTCATGGCTTTTGCAGACTATTACAGGACTCTATATCAGGAAGACCTTATGAGCAGCAAGATGATTTATACCAGTTTGTGCAGGATTTGCTGATGCCCACCCCACCTTTAGACGATAGGGATGCCTTAGAAACTGAAATCACTAGTGAGGAGTTGAGGGAGGCCATGGCACAGCTTCAGTCAGGCAAGGCGCCGGGGCCCAATGGGTTGCCGCCCAAATACTGGCACTTAGTGTGGCCTCAGGCAGGTCAGGTAATGCTGGGAATGTTTTAGGAGGTTCTAAAGAGGGCCAAACTGCCTCCTGACCTCATGATGGCTGACATTGTGGTGCTGCCTAAGTCCAATAGGGACGGCACACGATGTGAAGACTTTTGACCCATCTTGCTCCTAAATCTTGAGGTGAAAGTATGGGCTTCAGTGCTGGCTAACCGTCTGCGGAACGTTATCGAACATCTTGCTCATCCTAGTCAGTCAGGGTTTATGTCACGGAGGGTCACACACAATAACCTGAGATGGGTGCATAACGCGATTGCCTTAAGTGAATGGATGGAGGAACATGGAGCCTTAAAGTCAGTTGATTTTTAGAAGGCATTCAGATTGGTTGATTGGTCATGTTTGTTTGCTCTCCTTGCCTGAGTAGGCTGCTGTCCTATGTTTGTCAAGGATATTTGTATTTTATTCTCCAGTCTCCAGGCTCCGAGCCAGAGTGCGTGGGGGGGTCTCAGACTGGTTCACAGTAATGAGGGGTACTCGCCAAGCGGGCCCCTTCTTTCCCTTATTATTTGCAGTAGAACTTTTGGCAGCTTGGGTAGAAATAGATGCATTGTATAGAGGGTTTGAGTTGGGTGATGCATTGAGTGACCTATTCTCTTTATACACAGTTGATGGCAGTGTTGCAGCCCCTGATCTGGGTGGGGGTCAGGTGTGGGAGGGGGGAACATCAGGCATCTCCTTAGAAAAGTTTTGTAGGCCGGTGTTTAAAGGGGGAGTAGCCACATCTGATGTTCGCTTGTTTTACTGGGCAGCCCATATATTTAGTATCAATTACTGGTGGTTTAGGGGTTTCCTGGGCCCAGCCTATGCCCTTGAGGGGAGAGCTATAGGTATGCTGGGTCTCCCACACCTGCTATACGAGGTTGATGTGCCGAATTTCTTCCACCATCTACCGGGGTGGTACTTGGGATATGGGCAGAGGCCAACATGGCCACTGGCTGGTCTAGCAGGCTTACAATAGAAACACTGTTTCTATTGTAAGCCTGTGGAGAGGAGCATATCTTAAATAAGTTGTGGCCTTGCGAGACTTCGTGCATTGGGAAAATATAGGAATCTCAACTTTGACGGATGTTTTACACAATGGCGTGCTGAAATCCTTTCAGGAGCTACAGAAGGAGTATGATCTACACCTCTAGTGTTTTAGGTATCTGCAACTCAGACATGCGTTGCTGCCGACACTTCAGGGCACAACTGAGGTGCCAGAGTTCTCGTCACTTGAGGCTAAGCTTCTCCTCACAAACATAAAATAACATAAGCTACAACAGATATATAATATGTTGCTGAGAAATGTCCCAGACCCTATGTTGGTTGTAAGCAGTGTGTGGGAATGAGGGATAGGAGTACTTGATGATGATGATGATTGGAGAGAGTTCTAAGAGGCTCCCAGAGAGGCTATCTTCACAGTTTAGACTTATACAGTTGAAACTGCTTCACCGGGTATATTACACCAGGGCCAGACTCTCCCGCATGGGATTGATATCAAATGGTGGGTGCTTAATGTGCGGGAGCTCCCCGGGGGATTTATCCCGTACGTTTTGGTACTGTCCTTTCTCCTTTCTCGGAGTGGTTTGTGGGGAAATTAGAGAGAGTGCTGAGCCTGAGCATTTAGAGAGATCCCAGAGTGATATTACTTTATGTAACAGACGAGTTGGGTGGCACACGAAACCAGGAGGCACTCCTTTAGCTGACATACAACCCAACAAAGTGGAGCAACAGTAGCCAACAGGGACCTTGCAAAGGCCTGGAAAGAGGTAGATGACGTGTGGATGTGGTATGGGTCATAGGCATGGACTTTTGTATGGGTATGGAACGGCCCATATACAAGGCGAGAGGCTGTCACCAGAAACATTACAAGATATGTTAGGGGTGGGCCGAAGCTAGGGGTATACATCTGGAACCTTGCCCAGGCACCCCATGGTCTACAAACAATATGGGACACCGATAAGGAAGAGAGGGGCTGGATAGGGGAACGTGGGGGGGGGGGGGTACAAGAGCATTTATTGTGAAAATATTTTTGGCCTAGCAATGTGATGATTGTGGTCTAAATATCAGTACACAGTGCTGTCCTGCTTGATGTTATGAGATATATTTGTACTGAGTGCTATTCACTCACCTCGGTTAAAAAGTAAATAAAAAGTTGTTATAAAAAAAGAAACATAATTCGATGTGTTTTTATTTGATGATAAATATTGCAATGAAGTTGTTTAGGTCACAAGATAATGTTTTACCTATTATTGTTTTAAAATGTATTATAAATTAAGGTATCTTATAATTGAACATCATCATATAGTACCCTCACTTACAAGTTTGTAAACCTGGAATTAGCAGCCATCATCCTTATTTTTCTTTATTTGCGGCTTTTTGCAAATCTACCTAGTATAATTTACAATTAACTTCAAGTATAAAAATGTGAAAACCACGCATAGGGTTGATTTGGGGGGGGGGGGGGGTATGAACATAAATTAAAAACGGAGACATGAGGAAATTTTGCAATTTGCATTGAATGGGTGATTGCAAATCATTGTGCCCAGACTTATAATGAAGATCTAGAAGAAATAATATGAGACTTGTGGGTGTAAAACTACTTAAAAATTCACAGAACTGCATGGACACAGGTTGGACTTCAGGGACTAGGACTCATCCCAGTGGATATGTGCTTGCATTACCAGGAAAATATGGGAGACCTGTTTCATCTGATGACCAATTTTAAGTTCCTTTTCCTTTTTTGGTCAAACGTGGCAAAGGAAGTCCTTTAAATTCCAGGGACATCTTGGTACTTTACCCAATTTCAGTGTGCCCATGGGTACATGCCAATGTGGGGTTTAATACACTGCCAGTCACATGGCACTGCTGTAGATTCTGCTGGGATTGAATATCAAAACAACCAAGGCTAATTGGAAAAAACTGATAGTTTATCCATTTTTATTTCTCGAGTGTGTGTTTGCAGAGAAGAACACATCTCTGTAAGGAATGCTAACCGTAAAAACAGCAAGCTATTACAACGGGGGGAATCATGCCTATTTGCAAATCTCAAAACCTTTCTGTGCAATCCTCTTTTTTGCTTTTGCCCTTAATGTGCTACAGTTGTATAGGAAATATTGTCCCATTCATTGTGCATTCAACCTCCCAATAAGATATGATTTGCATGAATCTTGATGTTCATCCCTTTACTTTCCATTTTCATGCTAGTACACTTTAGGTTGACTACAACAAATGCTTAGTGATGTTCACAAACTTTACGATGCTGTCGTTTTCTTGCATCTCCTAATATTTGTCTCCTACTGACAGAGGACATTCTGGCTCCATTTCAAGTTTACGGAGCACATGAGATACAAGATATTTATTGTCTGGATCATAAGGGGTTCCAATCAGGAGGTTTATTTGGGCAATGTATGAAAATTGAAGTCATTCATACTGCTGCAAATGGGTTCGGATCATTGGTCCGCCAGAATCGTTCTGCTTTAGATCACCCAGTTTTTTTTTACCTTCACTATGGGTGAGTATCACTACCAGAGTCTCACTCACTGTAATGTAATGGTAATTGAAATGCACATGTTTAACACCGGTGTCCAACTTTTAAGATAAGGCAGCTAGGTAAGGGGCAATGAGCTTACACGTCAGGGAGCACGTGAGTGGGCTGTACATGAGAGACTAACGTTGTGTGTAGCCTGGTAACTGAACAGAGTTAACATGCCTGTAGCAGCTTTAAACTGCAAATTCAATTCCGTCAAAATGTCACCATTTGACAAGACTAACCCTTCATATCGATTTCAATAAACTTCCCCTAAGTAGCCTTATTGCCAATAAAGACGGGGTGCATGACATTTAAAAGTAGACATGTCCATTGCGAGAAATATCACAAAAAGCAATTTTCCCTTTAGCAAGGCTGGCTGCTTCCATAGGGAAACACTGAGCTACATAGCTATTTTTAATAAATGCTAAATTCTGATTGGTAGCAGCTAGAGAAATAATTCAAGGACTTTATTTTGTAGTTATCCAAAATCAAGTGCAATATCAAAATCAAAGTTTGCCTACCTATTGAGCAAAAGGCGCTTTTAAAAGTTACTATTTTTCTACCTAAAACCTGGAGGCATCCAACTGTCACTTGGCTGCTGGATGGCTCCCTTGTGGTAAGATGTGAATTGCTCCCAGAAAGAGGGAAAGGGCTTGAGAATGGGTAGGATCTGGCCTTCCCTTGACTGGAATGCCTGGGCACTGTGCCTAGTAACTGATTAAACTTCAACAACACCTTCCCTG
Source organism: Lissotriton vulgaris (assembly GCF_964263255.1). Lineage (NCBI taxonomy): Eukaryota > Metazoa > Chordata > Amphibia > Caudata > Salamandridae > Lissotriton > Lissotriton vulgaris. Next base: position 1,806,142,610 of record NC_141685.1, read on the forward strand.
TCATATGTAGATGAACCTAACACCAGGCCTGCCCCCTTCCTTTTCCACTCTAGCCAACTTAGCTACAAAACCAGTGGGAGGGGGGAGATACCCTAGATCTGTATTGGAGTGCCCATTATCATAGCCATACCTCTGGGTAGGCACAGGAGCTCTGACCAGGGGCAGAAGTGTTTGGCCATCTTGGATGGTGCTAGAATGCTGCACAGGAGGGTTTGGACATGGGTGGAGGAATGATCCAAGCTATTCAAGGTTTGGCCAGGGGTGCCTGACAACTATAATGTTTCATCCACACATATAAACCTCTGCACAAGGTAAAGAGGGAGAGCAAGACCCTGGGCCTGGATTGCGATGGGACCAACATCATGAAAAGCTGGGAGGAGAAGCTACCTGATTCCACCGATGGACTAGGGACTTTGCCCACCTAAACCCCAGGGTCTCTCCAGAGCAAGTGGTTCTGGCCGCCATACGTCCTCTGAGGACCGGTGGATGGAAAACCTGGATTTCACCTCCCCAAGTCCCCAGCAGGATAGTCAGGAGGCTTTGGGGCTTGGCTGCGAAAGGCAGTAGAGTAATCTGCTGGTTGGTAGAGGACTGGTTGCACAAGAAGGCCTCACCCGCCGCAGAGGAGCACTGGAGCAGAGAGACAGTAAAACCAGTTTCTCATAAAAAGTGCCCTTTATTGGCCAGAGGGTCTATTGTAAATGCCCCTGGTGGCTAGAGCTTGCCAAGAGAAGCAAAATGAGCCCAAGAACAAGAAAATCTGCGGATCAGGTTGTGAATTATGCACATTGGAAGTCTTACTCATTTAAACATACCTATAGACAACAAAGGAATACATAGGGATCTGCTGCTACTTCCTTTAAATAACCCCCGGGAGGGCTAGTGCTCAAGGGTTGGCACATGTTCTCACATTTCATCTTTCCAGGGCGAAAGTGTGCATGAGACCCTCCCCAGACTCATTCTCAGCGAGGGGACACCATCCCCCAGGCCCAACATGATAATGATGGGTCCAGGACCGCATCCCCCGAAACTCAGAACACAGAGACATAGCGGGTTCCCTACCCACAGTAGGCCAAGGCAAATGGGAGAGCAAGTAAAGAGCAGTTCCCCTTGCAGTACCAGAGGAACTTCACTGCTTTCACCTGGCGTGAGCCCTGAGAGCTAAAGCCAGCCTCAACATGTGGTGCCTGAGTGCAGCATGTGAGGGGAGATGCTGGCACCAAGGAGGCCTAGGAGCTCCCTCCGCAAGCCCCCCAAAATCCCACCAGTAAGGGGGTGTCCTGGGTGGTATGGGAACCCCAATATATATATAAAAAAAAGGAAAACATGTAATTATCGAGGAGCCTCACAGCCGGAAAGCCAGCTCATTACATATGAATTTTTCTGCCTGGGGAAGCACCCCATTTGCTTATTCTATGTGGTGCCCCTAGGAAAGGTAGGGAGAACATTAACGATGGCAACAGTGTTGTGGGGGAGGGACTGCAGGAGTTGCACCCACCCACGAGAATAAGTTAAACCAATTATTCCTATGTCTCCTAGGTCCTAGGAAACATGACCTCAGGAATCTTTTTAACATTCTTAAGGATTATTGGAGCCTTTGGCTCTACAGTTTGGGAGTACAGTGGCTCATAGTGGTTGGTACTGTGGCTTAATTTTATGTAGACTTATTGTGTACAAGAAAGACTCTAACACATGTTTAGTGTGATTTTGGATACAAAAGCTTTATTGCCAATGTTGTTGATGAACAATGCAATAGGGAATGCTTCTAAACATAATTTGCAAATTCATTGGTTTGTGATTATAGACTGCTATTTTAGTGTGATGACTCCTTGGCAAAGCCAATAGGCATGCCTTATATTTCTAAGTGGGGACCCCTTAACAAAGTCAACAAACCTGCTTTATTTAACATAACACCCCATATATTGTGGTGTTATCTCTGGTAAAGGGGGAGGGGGTATTGTGATTTTGGCTGTCATGACCACTAGGGTTCAAATGTGATTTCAGAATGTCACCAAAGGCATTTACATTTACCATATGTATATATTTGTAAATAAATGCATAGTATTTAGCAGTGTGTGTGTAATAGGTGAACGTTCAAATTTTCAAAGAAAAAGCATGGACTGGACAATCATTTATTGAGTGTTGTGGTTGTGTTCCAGTAGACGGAGGCCAGACCACCTCCCATGATTGGACCTTGGACTGATCTGCTTCACTAACCTGAAAGAGTTAAGTGCTACAATGGGATACTTGGTTTCTAGTAAGGAGACAATTGTGGACCTTTTACTTGCACAGGAATCTCATCCTGCACAGCTAATAACCCACGTTCTAACAAATACTTTAACTTTTAATTTGAAAAATGTCTATTAATATTTTTGAAAACACAATTATTCTGAAATGGATGATGCTGCTGGAACGCCATATCACATTTTTGTACCAGGGCTCACAGGCTAACCCACACAGAGGAGGTATTGCAATAGAAACCGAACCTTAGAGTTGTGCTTTGAGACACCCCTTAATGGGTGACAATGCTACGAGAGACGAGACCATCCTCATTGCAGACGGAATGCCATGCAGATGCCAATGGCATAATATAACATGGATTTACACTGAAAAGACTTTAACATAAATCATCGAGAGATAGGTTTTTAGTAAGTTCCTGAAGAACTAAAATCTTTATTATTTCGATGATAGAATATTCATTTTTCTAAGAATAGGGGGCAACTTTATCTGCTTCTAGGGGTCATTGAGAAATATCTGAAGTGGTGGAAAACTCGGATCTGGGAGGTATTTTTGCTCGAATTTTGTAGTAATCCAAAATAGTAATATTTTATTTTATTCTTGAGAGATAAATACGGCTAGATAGTATTCAACCACATTATCGACTTTTCTATGTCAACCTACAAAAATATGACACCAGAATATCAACTAACAATATCTCATCAAGGTATCTACATGTCATTTACACTATTCATAACTTCACAATTATTTACTCAGATGACAGTATCAATATATCGTCATGGTACGTAGAGGTGGAGTTAGGAATAGTACAACCAAATGATGTCTGTTATTAACAAAAGGATGGGGGGACCCTATTTTGCTGTTAGCATTATGGCCCAAGTGACCCTTTATATGCAGCGACGAGGTCCAAAACAACAGGGGGCGGAATGTGATTTTCCCTCCCCATTTGTTTTACTCAAGGAGGCAGACAGCCTGCTTTGGGACCCAGGCCTAGGAGTGATGTCGAGTTAGATGGGTAGAAGAGTGGGTATCATTTGTGCAGCAGATGCAGCAGATGCATTGCCACAGGGGCCCAGGGGTGTGAGGCACCTTCTAAACCCCATCGGTATGGTTTTAATATCCTTCCTTGTTTACGTTTGGACCCAGGGCACCACTGCTGTGCCAGTGTTGCTTGGGCCTTGGGCCTTGGACCAACAGCCCAAGAGACAGGAAAATTGAAGCAGGGGAGACATATTAGCTTAGGCCTCAGAGAGATGGCAGAGCGGAAAATATGGCAAGATGGAGGTCAATGTCTTCAAAAGGTGCAGCCCCCTTCATCAGGCAATGGCTCTCATTAATGAAGCAGGTGCAATGGCACTGGGGAATAAAAATTGAGAGGCCCACTACGTAAAATTATGACTGCCTTTATTTATAAAACAGCATTGGAATCTCCTTTTCCTTGTTATCATTTGGGCTGAGAAAACCCTTGCTACAAAGTAGGGATGGGGTGAAAGAGGCAGAGGACTCAGTCTGCAACTCTGGGTCGTAGGTATCATTAGTGTAATAGATACAGTGGCATTGGGTGCCAGGAGTGTGAGGGGCTCACTACACCCACATTCTAGATAGTAGTGTTTTTGCTTGATATATTTGCTCTTCTATAAGTCTCATATTTACTGTGGATTGTGAGTTACAGAAAAATTGTAAGCCTACACTACATTCAGCCCTCACCCTTTCACTCGCCCAAGTACTACCGTAAAGTTTTGGTGGGGGGCTGAGTCAAAAACATTTTGATGGGGGGGAGGGTTGCTCACAGCAAAAAGGTTTGAAGACGTCTGCCCTTGTATATGGTACAAAGTATACCCAGGACCTAGAAGTTAAATATCACTAGAGGATTTATTTATTTATTTATTTATTTGGGGAATTTGTAGAGCGCATCTATCACCTTACAGGTATCCTGGCGCTTAGGCTTCACAAAGTGGCAGACAAGAATGTGGCAGGGGGAAGGGATCCAGCAGGTTAGACCTTCGGAAACAGCCAAGTTCCTCAGTTTGATGGATCTCCAGGGGCAGACTGTTCCAGAGCTTAGCGGGAGCAACTCTGAACGATCTGCCCCCCGCCCTGACCCTTTTAAACCTGGGTACTTTCACTAAACAGGCAGTTGCCGAGCGGAGTGCTCTGGTAGGAATATACCAGGCAAATTTGGCTTGCAGAGAGCTAGGCCCAAGTCCATGCAGGGCCTTAAAGACAAGACAGAGGGATTTGAAGGATATTCTTTGCCTCAGCGGTAGCCAGTGAAGCTCAGCCAACGCCGCCGAGGCAGAGGATCTTCGAGGCCAGCCCAGAGCAAGCTTGGCGGCGGCCGACTGCAATCGTTGAAGTCTGTCTAGCAGCATACCCGGTGACTCAAGCAGGAGGGCATTGCAATAGTCGAGTCTGCTCGATATGGTGCATCTGACCACCAAAGTCCGGGCCTGTAAGGGAAGTAGAGGTAGGATCTTTCGAAGAGGCCTGAAGAGGGCAAAGCAGGTGGACACCGTTTTCGCCACCAAAGCTTCCATGCTCAATTTATTGTCCAAATTGACGCCCAGGTTGCGAACAGTGGTGACCGGTTGAGTTTTTGTTACTGTTTCTGGAGGCCAGAAATTGTCCGGGAAAGGACGAGGAATCCGGCCTCCAGCACAGAACAGCACCTCAGTCTTGCTGGCATTGAACTGCAGGGAGTTACTATGCAGCCAGCTCACCGTATCACGCATGCAGTCATGAAATGTCTCCAGCGAGATCGATTCCTCACCCTCCCACGACAAGATGATTTGGGTATCATCTGCGTAGTTAATAGCGTTGATCTGATGAGATTTTTTCAACGTGATCAGAGGTTTCAGATACAAGTTAAATAAAATAGGACTAACTGCCGAGCCCTGCGGCACCTCCTGAGACACCGGGGTGAACTCAGATTGAAAAGGAGGAAGGGGCACCGCCTGTTTCCTATTGAATAGGAAAGAGCTAAACCATTGCAGAGTGGTACCCCCTACCCCGGCCTCACTCAATCTTTCCAGGAGGATCCCATGATTAACCGTATCGAATGCGGCAGACAGGTCAAGCAGGATCAAAGCCACTGCCTGACCTCTGTCTGCACGCATTTGGAGATCCTCCATGGCAATGAGCAAAGCGGTTTCGGTTACATGGGCTGGGCGAAAGCCAAATTGGATTTCGTCCAGGAGTTGATGTTGCTCCAAATATTGAGAAAGAAGCGAGCTCACCCAGCGTTCAGTAATTTTTGCCGGGAACGGTAGCAAGGAGATTGGTCTATAATTTTGAAGACACTCTGGATTAAGGGAAAGTTTTTTTAATAGCGGAGAAACAAGAGCCTGTTTCCAGGATGCTGGAACAGTACTGCTCGCTAGTGATTGATTGCAAATCCTACAAAGGGTAGGAAAAAGTTTCTCCCCGTATTCTTTCCAAATTTTATGAGGGATAGGGTCAAGAGGTGAGCCTGATGAGATCCCCCGAGCTAGTCTGCCTAGGTCCTCCTCCGTTATAGGAGAAAACTCCGAGAGGTTCCCCTCTCCATCCCCTGCCACCCCAACTCCTGGACTACTGGAGCAAGTCATAGTGGGAGAAGTGCTGAGATTTTGGATAATGGTGTCAATTTTTTCTTTAAAAAACAGAGCACGGTTGTCTCAGAGAGTCTGCGTAGGGGGAGTCGACGTTTTAGTACATTCAGGGTTAGTAAGACCATTCAAAATCTGAAAAATGCTTTTAGAACTGTTAGCCGCAGTACAGATCGTGGAACAAAAATAGTCGGCTTTAGATTTGTGAATCAAAGCTTTATATTCGGCCAATTTAGCTTTCCAGAGCAATCTACTAGCAGTTGTGTAGCCTTGCCTCCATCTCATTTCTGCCTGTTTACAGGCTAGTTTTAAAGCCTTTAAAGAATCGTTGAACCGGGGAACAGAGGCTCTACCCTTGTACCTGCGTTTTTTTAACGGGGCAAGGGAGTCTATCCTAGTTGTTATCCTAAAACACAAAGACGCATAATTTTCATCGACTTGACAGTCTGAAGAGAAACTGTCCTCAACTTTAAATATTGCACCAGAAGATCTCAACCTACCAAGAGCTCTCCAGTCCCTGCACATAAATTCAGTGGTAGTATCTTGTGCCTGTGTACAGGCCTTAGAACTATTTAAGAATTTAAGAAGAGAGTGATTAGTCCAAGTCATGGGCAGAATGTCACTCATGTGTGCTAGCTGAGGAACCGAAAAGATCAGATCAAGCCAGTGTCCAGCCCTGTGAGAGCCTCCCATAAAATGCTGGTAGAGACCGATACTTTCGCAAGAGTGGAGAAGGTTAAGCAACCCTGAGTCCAAGGAGCCGTTCATCCACAGATTGAAGTCACCAAGGACTAACAGTTTATTGTGGGAAGCAGCCATATTAGTAAAGATGGTAAGCAGTGACTGCTGTTGCTGGATGCTGAAGGTCCTGGGTGGTCTATAGCAGATAATACCTGTGAACATCGCCCCGGTGCGACTATTTATAGATAGGCCAAGCAACTCCATACCAACGACCGGATCCAGGTCAATGGTCTCAATGTGCCAGGAGGCCCTGTAGATCACCCCCACCCCACCACCACGTCCTTTGGGTCTGGGAAGGTGAAGTATTTTGTAGTCCTGCGGGCAGGCCCAACCCATGCAGGACATATTGTGCCATCACTACGGTGGCAATGCAAAATATGACTTCAGGCCTGCCACCAGTAACCTGACTGTGCAGGTTTCAACTGCAAATTCAACCTGTCTAAATAACCTCTTTTGAGAGGCATAATCCCTCCTCCGAAATATTAATGTCACCCCCAAGTAGGCCTTAAAATGCCCATAACGAGGAATGCATGATATTTAAGTGTACGACATGTAAATGTTTAATGTTAAACATGTCCTTATAGTGAAAATTGCATAAAAAGCTATAGCAGGGTTGCCTGTTCCATTGGAATTCATTGGGATACATCAATAAATTTCACTCTTGTACTTATTAAAATATTTACTACAAACCCAATTCATTAGTAAAATTTGCTTTGTAATAAATATTTTACTAAACACTCTTTCAAAAAGCCATCTTTAACCTTCCTAAAGCATCCAGAAGCCCATTTGGTGAGTTTCCAACCGTCACACAGGAGCTAAATAGGTGAATCGGCTTCCAGAGCTTAGACAAAGGCCTTGGGTGTGAGGAAAGGTTGACTTTTACGTGACAGGCTTGCATGGGACTGTGCCCACCCCCTTGCATATCTTCAAAGAATGCCCACTCTGTCAGTGGCAGATGTAGTTCACTTGGACCTGCCTCTCTTTTTTTCTTCCTAGCCAGTCTGGCTCTAATCCCAGTTGAAAAGGAGCTACCCACAGAACCCATTCTGATTGTCCACAGAGGAGGGGTTGTTCATTTCCCTGGCACAACTCTACAGTGGGCACAGGAGCTCTGCACAGGGGAAGAAAGTTTCTGTCATGTTGGATTTAGGGAGAGAGGGGCACTCTGGGATTGTTTATAGTAATGCGTAAAGGGACTGCTGCCAAAATGGGTAGAATTACCCCTCTGAACTTTTTCCCTATTGGTTAGTGAGTGGCCATGGGTCACCCCACTCACAAGCAGGGCAAGGCATAAATGTGGCACCCCAGGTCAACATCTGCAGAATACTAATGGACCTGTGGATGGGTGAAAAAGGGCTGTACCTGTAGTTGAGACCTGTGAGGAGAGGCCTGTGGGCTGAACCTGCTCCCACTTAATCCCAAAGAAGTGGATTCCAGTGGTCAGTTGGATGACCTCTTGTAGCTACAGGGACACATAAGCTGCAAGAATCCTACAATTGCTGGTAGAGGACAGCTGATCAAATTCAACTGGGCCTCAAGTCAAGTCACAGAGATTTATTTAGCGCACATAGCACCCATGGCACTAGCGTAACACTCCTGTAAAAGCTGAAGGCCAATTGAACCGAGAGGGCCGTTATAGGTGATCAAATAGCCAAGTTTTTAATTCCCTGTAGAACAGCTTGTGGTCTGTGATAATGCGGATCTGTAATGGAACTTCATTCCAAAAAGCAGGAGCCAGGTAGGAGAAAGATCTACCACTATTCCTGGCGGTGCTGATCCTACAAGGGGTAAGGAGCAATGTGGTACTTGGCCTAAGCGTCCTATTAGGCTGATACCAGCTGAGTCAGTGGAGAGTTTCAGACAGGCCTGATGTCAACCAGCATTTGTCAACATGGAACCCTCTTCATCTACAACTTTCAACCTGCAGACTGTGCCATAGCTATCAGGATCTGAGCTCAGGTTTAAATTACTGAAACCATTACTGAATCTAACATGAATTTATTTTTTATTTATTTAAAAAGTTTTATAAAGCGCAAACACGACCCATACGGGTATCAGAGCGCTGTACAGACAAGGCAAAAACAAGGGTAACAAACTCAATGGGGACAGTAAGTGAGGTTACAAGCAGCGAGGGAAAACAGCCTGTAAAGAGTAGGTGGTGTCCTAGGTATCCTAGAGCACAAAAACAAATTAACATACCAGCTTACAATAAAGTGCAATCATGTATAACAGTAAGAATTAAAATATTAACAGACAAGAGCATAAGAATCAGTTGATGATGTTAAAGATCGTTCAAGATTAGCCGTTTGAAGAGTTTCCTGAACGATATTGTGGAGGGATTGGATCTGATCTCAGGAGGCAGAGAGTTCTAGATTCTTGGAGCCAGTCCGGAGAAAGTACAATTGTAGGAATTTTTTCTCTTTGAATCTTGGTGGTTTCAAGAGTAGGGTGGACGTACTTCTGAGGTTCGGGCAGAGCCCGAGAGTTCAAGCTTATTTGCCAGGTAGATCGGAGTGTTATAATGTATGGCTTAATGGGTCAGCCAAGCTATCTTGAATCGGATTCTGGTTTCAATAGATAGTCAATTTAGTTGCTTACGGACCAGGGAGATATGGTCATGTTTTCTGGAGCCCGTGATGAGTCTAGCCGATGCATTCAGGGTAGCTCAGAGTGGGGCCAAACTAGCTTTGGGAAATCCAGCATGGGTCACCAGACCATATTCCAACCTAGAGATCACCGAGGATTAAACCGCCGGCTTAATGTCTTCGGGGGAGGAAAGGCTTGATTTTCTTAAGGGTGGTAAGTTGAAAGTTGGCTCCCCTATTAGCTGCACTGATGTGTGCATGCATGTTTAAGTGTTTATCCAAGGTGATGCCAAGAGATTTGGCAGAGTCTACGATATGAGGGGTGCAGTTCAGAGCTGTGAGTTGTTTAAGTCAATCCAGGGTATGAGTTGAGTGATTGGGGGGGCAATCAAAAGGAATTCCGTTTTGATAGTATTCAACAGCAGATGGTTCTGAGCTAACCATTGTTGGCTTTGTGCAAGAGCAGCATTTAGCGTTTTTATGTCCTCTTGAGAGGAGATCTTCAAGTACAGTTGTGTGTCATGAATAGTGTCATTATTACTTGTGGTGGATTACCATGCACCCCAACCAATAAAACGCTTTCTCATACACAGGAAATATCTAATGCTATCCAAGTAAATAAATGGTTACTCAAGGATTCCATAAAACATTCATTTACTTTTTAATACGGAGTCTGTAAGTATTTGTTTTAGATTATATAGTTTTCCGGGGGGGGGGGGGTTGTACTGTAATTTAATTGAGAATATTGTAGCACATAAAACGTTGGTCTCTGTGGAGAGCTGCGTTAGTCTAACTAGTGAAAAATTGTCTGAAATAAATAAATTCCATGGAAGAAAACTTATATTTGTGTTTGATGCGGATAGATGCTCGTTAATTTTTAATTTTGACTAATATGTTGCTTTTCTCTCCTCAAACATCATCCCTCCAACTCCTCAAAGAGTAACAGTCTCAAATGCACAAAACACAAGCACACATGGACACACATACATTAAAATATAAATCCTACGTCTCATATATTCACACAGACCACAATCACTATATATATATACACCACAACTTCACACACTTCACATAAAATGCACTTAATTATCATGGATGCATACCAAAACATAGCACACAACATACCCAAAACACACTGAAATTATGTGGCAGGGAAGAACCAAATAATGTGACTGAGTTGACTAAATATGCAGCAATAAAAGGCAAATGATATGACATATGCAGCATATTTTCTGATGGTTCAGTATTTTATCATTTTTACCGGTGTTAATAACACTGTATGGAGAAAATGTTCACCTTATTACTACCACTTTAACAATCAAATACAGCAATAAGGAAATGAATGAGCCTTTCCCTGTGCTGGAATACATGTTGTTTGTTTTTTAGTAACTTTTGATCCATATTGGCTAGAAGCATTTTTGGGAGATTATGCAACAGATGATGGATTATGAGGCCTAGGCCTCAAATCCAAAATTATAATCGCAGCGGCCACAGAATCGCGTAATTCCAGAGGCCCTGCCCAAAACACATAAACCTCACATATCACACGTCAGTAGACGTATAAACACATACACAGACATCCACATATAGACACACCACGCACATATAGCCATACCACGAAAAACGAAATATCATCACATATACCTCCGTGTTTTTAAATGAATGGAATTATAACTGTATTCAGTTTCAAGCGTTATTTATGGTTTAGCACGTAAAGATACTTATATCTATCAATAACTGCTAGGCAGAAATTTGCATTATAATACGTTTCTTTTTTCTGTCTATTTTTAGAATTATGCCCACTGGTAAGAAACTCAGTGGCAAACTGCAGTACTTGCACAATTGCACATACACATGTGGTCAAGTAAAACCCACAGTCCATTCAGGAATAACTTAAAGCCATGCTGAAGCAAGTTGTAAGTAAGTACAGTACAGACATGGAGAGCATTCAAGTCCACTCATCCTAACTGTCCTGTCAGTTAACAAAGTCCATCCTGTCCTTCAAAGGAACACAGGAAATGGGAGCACTCGCTACATATTTGACCCTCAGTAGCAAGCAGTTCACACTCTGTGTCAAGCCTAACGTAATAAACAAATAAAGAGAAACATTCACAAACTCGCCTATATGATGTGTATAATAGAAAGTGTTGTAGAATAAATTTGCATACAATATTCTTCACAAACAACTGATATAAGGTTGTGGAAATCATAATCTAACAGAGCATTTACCCACCTAATAATGATATAGGTTTGCAATAATCTATTAGTGATGCAGCCTTAAAGAGGGCACAGTCCTGCATCCCTACCTGGCTGTAAAATCCACCTCTTAGCTTTCCTCATTTAAAATGACATAAGGGTTACAAAACCAACTCTGTCATCCGGTTGATGCTTATAATGCTATAATTATATACTCAGGTGCCCCAAAAAGGATGTCGTTTGCAATCCCAAACGTAATAACAAATAGTATTTAACTAGGATTATTCTAATCTCCTGGCTCTCTCTCATCACCCCATTCCTCGAAGTATATCTGCCCCTCGCTTTCCCTATCATTCACCTCTCCACCTTGGTTCAACCCCATCCGCCCTCCGCCCCTATTCCTTCGGTAGAAACTGAAGTTGTCCGGTTTAAAGTGTGTTTTTTAGACCCACTTGGAGTATAGCGGTTTTGAACTTTGCACTATAAAAGTTAGTTTGAAAAAAAATAACTAGAGGAATTCTCCAGGTAAATGAAACGTGGTGACTTAAACAGGCCTCCATATGCCCTCAACAACCAGTCCAAAAAGAGACTCGAATCGAGTGGCATTCGATCCACAGCAGGCCAGGTGACGTTGGAAAATGCACTTTAGCAACTCTTTCAAGCAGAAATAATTTGTGATTATCAACTGGAATTTTGCATGAGATCAGTACTCAATAACTATTTGTCCTTGACGTTTTCCCTCTCCAGAAGTACACAGGCGTAGTCCATGGGTGTAGCAGGTGCAGTGCACCAGGGCCGAGGCCTGAGGAGACCATAAAAACCCTGACTGTAGCTATGTGTCACAGTTTAAACAGAGGCCAGGAGGGGGCCTCCTTCCTTGCACTAGGGCCCATGACGCACTGGCTACTACTGCACCAATACCGGGGTTTCCTTCATCTCCCAAGAAATGTATTTCACCAGCTACAAAGACTGTCACCTTTCATGTAACATTATACACCTACTGTCTTGATCTTCATTTCAATCCCAAATTCTGTTCTTTTGCTTCTTCCACCAAAATATCCCTCCTCGTCCTTGCTGTCAGTCCACCAAAGCCCATACTGCTCGTGGTGTATATTCATCTATCGGCCTCTGGAAGACTCAAATATAATGTTCCCGCTCTTTAAAACTGGTGTCCTACCTATTAAAACGCCTCTTTCACAGAAATGAGACTCGCGCTCCCTTGAACATTCCATCTTACTCAAGCATCTGTCTTCCAACTCGAGCGTGCCATTACTTCTCCCTCAAAGGAGATTCATTCTTTCACACAATGTATACCTTTTCTCTCAAAAGTCAGTTTACCTCCGTTTAAATGCGCTTTTCTCTCCAAATGACCTCTTTCATATTTTTATGTCCATCCTTTTCCCTACATATCTGTTTGCTCCTAAAACTCTTTCTGCAATAAATGCCTCTTGCTTGTAGTATGTTTCCCAATAGCCCTGCCACCGCACAATAATACAGTTCTGATGTTCTTTAAATGGCTGCACTTCTTTCTAGTGATACATTGGAGAATGCATGTATACCATGATCATAGGTATTATGTCTGGTTCAGTCTGATCAGCCAAGCGGGCATCCCCCCTTGTAGATTAGTGATATAGCGAAGTCACTGAAACAGACAGAAGCTAGCAGTTGCTGAATTCATACTCATTTGCTTATATTTACTCCTGCCCATCTTGCATACACCACACCATCGGAACACCCAATCAGATAAGACAGAGGTTATTGCAATAGGGACCTGGTCCTGTAGAAATCCAGAGACACCTTCTGGGGATTTCGTATTGGCTGAAACATGGTGAGGTATGGACTCAATGGCTAATTACTACCCACAGTGTCTCATCTGCTTTTAACTTTACCTTACTGGGGTTTGAATAAAGCAATGTTGGCTACTACTAGTTAATTTGATGTCAGTTTAGGGGTATCCATTCCTCTCAACATTCAGAATACTAAGGAAGGCATATTTAAGTATTGATAGAAACTTCTACTTGGTGAGCAGTCTTCCACCTGGTCCCCAAAAAATGAACATCTCATTGTGCGGCCCACCTGACTCAGGAAACAGAATAGGATGAGGAGCCGACACGATGACGCATACCACCTCAGTGGGTGATGGTTCAGCATCCTTAAAGAGAAGATACCAGCCAGTGGGATCAGACGCTCCTATCTAACTTATGTAACATAGCTGTAGAAAACAGCTTTCCGTCCTCCCACAAAGAAGGCTCTATCATTCTTAATGCGTATATTTCATTCTTTCTTCTCCAGAAAGCATTTTGTTCCCATTTAAGAGCAAGATTAGCTCACCCCCAAAACGGATTGTTTTCTACCCCAGCATGCTCATCATATAGTCACAAAATATATTCTTGTTCTGAAGAATTTAGGTGGAAATTGTGGATTGCTATATAATGTGCTTGTCAAGCAAAAAGTACCTTTTCTCCCTAAATTTATGTTTTTCCCCCCAAACTAACCATCCTTCACTATAAAATGTTATTTCTTCCCTGTGGAGGTGAAATTCTTCACTTATGTATGACCCCAAGCTTGATTTTAAAAAATGCAGTCTTTCATCAACCCCCTCCCCCCAACAAAAATACCTGTTTTCTTCTTTAAAATGTTTCCTTTACTCTAGAATGGGCTTTTTTCTAGAACCACATAAGATCACATATGTCAGAGGTAGTGTAGTGTCTGTAATTTCTTCTCTTTGACCAAACTTCCCCTCTCACGTGTTTTCTTGTTTAAAATATGCATTATTCTCTGCAAATTGTGGTATTCTAAAAGAACACGGTGTTTCTCTGAGGCTGTGACTCCCCTGGAGAATGCCATTCATTCCAGACCCAAAATGCCCATCATTCTTGAAAATAAGATAATCCTTTCATACCTAAAGATACTAGTTGTTCTCTTCTCTCGTGGCTTGCATTCTTATTCCAAGTGCCATACACTGCATTAGAATAAGCCATTCATCCTGCCATACCTTCTACAGGAGAGTAGGGGCACCACCTGTGCCTTCAGTCATTTTAAAAGGCCCTTTCCACCTCCAAATTCCCTTCGGCCCCAAAATAGCAGCGATTCAAAAGGTATTTATTTTGCATCAGATGTTACACTTCAGAAAATGCACTTTTTCTCCCACCATACCGCCCCCTGGGTTCTCCCAGATAGGACCACTCACCTCGTAGGTGCTGGTAATGCCCAGCCTGTAGAAGACGGGCAGGAACACCTCGGAGCTGATGACCACCACCAAGGCGTAGGTGATGGCGAACACACCAAACATGGAGCCGAAGCGGTACACCTCGGACGGGGTCCCCAACACGGTCACTGCCGACATGAAGCTGGCCGTGAGGGACAGGGCCACCGGCACGGCCGTCATGCTGCGCCCGCCCATGAGGAATTCCTTGGAGGTCTTCTGTCCACCGCCAGCAAAGGCGTAGTAGATGCCGATGACGGCCGAGATGAGCAGCATGAGGGCGAAGACCAAGTAGTCCCAGACCACGAAGGAACCTATATCCCCTGGTGCGGCCATCCTTTAGTAGCTCTGGGGTGCAAGAAGGTCAGAGGAGAAGGGGCCTAGGGACTCAGGGAGGAGTAAAGGGGTAAAATGAATGAAAAAGGGAGCAGCGGGGCAGTAATTGGGGGAAGAATTGACGGAACAAGTTAGAAAATGCAAGACATGTTACGAATGAGGACTGCAAACACCGAGAAAAAGAGGATGTGCAGTACAGAGAGCAGAAAAAACACGAGAACAAATGAAAGAGATGCTAATAAAGGAAAAAGATAGGCAGAATATTTAAATTAAATAAGAAGCGAAGGGAATGAAAAGATACAGTTGGAGAGGGGGGTAGAATAGTGATAGAATAAGACTAGAGTTGTTGGTGAAAAGGCAGAACGCACAGAGGTGGGCCGAGGATGAGGAGAGAGGCACCACCACCCCGGACAGGCTGCGCGGTCCACGGGGGGTGTTCAGCTCTCCAAACCTGCCAGGATGGAACTCAGTGCAGCCCTGGCAGAGGGTGAGCGGGCCAGGGAGGGGGCACGGGTTCACAGCAGTGGGTGAGGGGTGAAGCCGGGCGCAAGGGCAGCGCGGGTGAAACGTCCGAAGCAGCAGGTGAAAGGGTGAAGGGGTTGCAGGCGCAGCTAAAGAGCCTTGAGGGGGTCGCAGGTTCCCAGCGCGGAGCTGAGTGCAGGCGAGGGGCTCACTGGCAGGTGAGTGAGGAAGCTCCGAGTCGCGGTGCAGCGCCTGTCACCTGTGCACTAGCAGCCCTCCCCGGAGGCGCGGCACTATATACCGGGCGGTGGGAGGGGCGCTGACGCGCAGGAGGTGAGGGATTAGGTGCTGAAAGCGGGAGTGACACCTGGATGGGGACGGCCGACCCGCTGGGCTTTTGATGCTCGGGAAGGAGGGACACACATGACCAGAGTAGTGCATCTGGCAGAGAGCATGCCCTTACCACTGGGCACAACACTCTCGAGTTGGCGTGGGGCTCAGGAGCACTAGGGCACCGCCGGGCATGACCCCAGAGAACGGGGGCGTACAGGGACTGGCGTGGACACGTCATTGATCACAGCATACCCGAAGCACAGGGACATGGGTACCACACCGCCATCAGGGACATGCCAGGGGGCACTAGAGCAGAACGGGGCGGGCCCGGTACTCTGCAGCTCCAGAGCGCTGCATGCCACTCACACTGCACCTGAGAACCAGGGCCTGTGAGGGGAGCGGGGCTGGGGCCGGGGCCGCCGCCTCCACGGGCCCCGAGGGGAGATTACCAGCGGTGAATGACCTTACCTCTACAGAGCAAGCGAGGGTACCACAGCACAAGGACTCACCACAGCAAGAGACACACAGCACCACCATGCCTCAGCAACTCCTGGGCGACATGGCAGGTGACACGAGGGCACAGTGGAACACGCAACGACAGGACTAGGCAACCTAGAAAGCTAGGATGCCAAGAGCACCAGGCCTACACAGCACGACGGACTCCGCGGGCAGCAGAGCCCCACAGCAGCACGAGACGCCATGGTGCCACCGCACGAGGTACCCATGGCTAGAGCCAGAGCACCGTGCCAGCTGCAGGAGCTGCATGAGGAACACGGCTTCCTGGGTGGACTGGCAACATCTGGGGAGGACGATACCCGAAACCCTGGGCACAGAGCAGCAAGGATCCAAAGCACCCCAGGAGCACGGGCATAACAGCAAGAAAGCAACTCACACGGAGACCCAGGGAAAAGTCAACACAGCCCCAGGGAACTCGATACAAGGGACGGTGGGTGCAAAAGAGCCAGGGATCAGCAGCGCACATGGGCGCAGTGTCACTACTGCGGGACACAAAGTCACCGTGTCACCACAATACTCTCTGTGCCCGAGGGCACCACCACCCGTGCTTTGGCACAGCCCAGCGGAGAGAATTACGAGAGCACCGCCCCTGACAGAGAGGGCACCAAAGCAGGAGGGCATCTTATACTAGAGCACTATCGCCTGCCCTGTCCCCGGCCCTGCAACATTTAAGGAACTATCGGAACCACGGTACGGTGGCACATAGCGCCTTGAGGTAGACCAAGCAGCACTTCTACCACTGAGGCGCCAAACTTTATATGGTCCTAGGACCCCAATTACTGTCACTTACTAGCCAGGCACACCAAAAAGGGGGCACTTTGTACCCAACTATAGGGGTACTAGATCTCTATTGCTTCCCCATGGCACCAGGGCACCCTGAAACCGCAGTAATCTGATTTCAATATCCATGGGCACCCAGGGGGGTCCCCACAGCACTGGGGCATTGCATTGCTGCCACTAGGGGAGGGCGCCAACACCCAGGGGTCCCCACAGCACTGGGGCATTGCATTCTTCCACCAGAGGAGGGCGCCAGCACCCAGGGGGTCCCCACAGCACTGGGGCATTGCATACTTCCACTAGAGGAGGGCGCCAGCACCCAGGGGGTCCCCACAGCACTGGGGCATTGCATTCTTCCACCAGAGGAGGGCGCCAGCACCCAGGGGGTCCCCACAGCACTGGGGCATTGCATACTTCCACTAGAGGAGGCCACAAGCACCCAGGGGGTCCCCACAGCACTGAGGCATTGCTGCCACTAGAGGAGGGCGCCAGCACCCAGGGGGTCCCCATAGCACTGGGACAATTCATTCTTCCACCAGAGGAGGGCGCCAGCACCCAGGGGGTCCCCGCAGCACTGGGGCATTGCTGCCACTAGAGGAGGGCAACAGCACCCAGGGGTCTCCACAGCACTGGGGCATTGCATTGCTGCCACTTGAGGAGGGCGCCAGCACCCAGGAGGTCCCCACAGCACTGGGGCATTGCTGCCACGAGAGGAGGGCACCAGCACCCAGGGGGTCCCCACTGCACTGGGGCATTGCATTCTTTCACCAGAGGAGGGCGCCAGCACCCAGGGGGTCCCCAGAGCACTGGGGCATTGCTGCCTCTAGAGGAGGTCACCAGCAGCCAGGGGGTCCCCACAGCACTGGGGCATTGCATTCTTCCACTAGAGGAGGGGGCCAGCACCCAGGGGGTCCCCACAGCACTGGGGCATTGCTGCCACTAGAGGAGGGCACCAGCACCCAGGGGTCCCCACAGCATGGGGCATTGCATTCTTTCACTAGAGGAGGGCGCTAGCACCCAGCGGATCCCCAGAGCACTGGGGCATTGCTGCCACTAGAGGAGGTCACCAGCAGCCAGGGGGTCCCCACAGCACTGGGGCATTGCATTCTTCCACTAGAGGAGGGGGCCAGCACCCAGGGGGTCCCCACAGCACTGGGGCATTGCTGCCACTTGAGGAGGGCACCAGCACCCAGGGGGTCCCCACAGCACTGGGGCATTGCATTCTTCCAGCAGAGGAGGGCGCCAGCACCCAGGGGGTCCCAACAGCATTGGGGCATTGCTGCCACTAGAGGAGGACACCAGAACCCAGGGGGTCCCCAGAGCACTGGGGCATTTCATTCTTTCACTAGAGGAGGGCGCGAGCAACCAGGGGGTCCCTACAGCACTGGGGCATTGCTGCCACTAGAGGAGGGCGCCAGCACCCAGGGGGTCCCCACAGCACTGGGGCATTGCTCCCACTAGAGGAGGATGCCAGCACCCAGGGGGTCCCCACATCACTGGGGTATTGAATTACTGCCAATAGAGGAGGGCACCAGCAGCCAGGGTGTCCCCACAGCACTGGGTCATTGCATTCTTTCACTAGAGGAGGGCGAAAGCATCTAGGGGGTCCCCACAGCACTGGGGCATTGCTGCCACTAGAGGAGGGCGCCAGTACCCAGGGGGTCCCCACAGCACTGTAGCATTGCTTCCACTAGAGGAGGGCGTCTGCACCAGGGGGTCCCCACAGCAGTGGGGCATTACTGCCACTAGAGTAGGGCGCCAGCACCCAGGGGATCCCCACAGCACTGGGGCATTGCATTCTTCCACCAGAGGAGGGCGCCTGCACCTAGGGGGTCCCCACAGCACTGGGGCATTGCTGCCACTAGAGGAGGGCGTGAGCACCCAGGGGGTCCCCACCGCACTGGGGCATTGCATTGCTGCCACTAGAGGAGGGCGCCAGCACCCAGGGGGTCCCCACAGCACTGGGGCATTGCATTGCTGCCACTAGAGGAGGGCGCCAGCACCCAGGGGGTCCCCACAGCATTGGGGCATTGCATTGCTGCCACTAGAGGAGGGTGCCAGCACCCAGGGGGTCCCTACAGCACTGGGGCATTGCTGCCACTAGAGGAGGCGCCAGCACCCAGGGGGTCCCCACAGCACTGGGGCATTGCATTATTCCACTAGAGGAGGGGCCGCCAGCGCCCAGAGGGTCCCCACAGCACTGGGGCATTGCTGCCACTAGAGGAGGCGCCAGCACCCAGGGGGTCCCCACAGCACTGGGGCATTGCATTCTTCCACTAGAGGAGGGGCCGCCAGCGCCCAGAGGGTCCCCACAGCACTGGGGCATTGCATTCTTCCACTAGAGGAGGGCGCCAGCACCAAAATCTCAAAATCAATTATATAGCTCCAAAAGTATTACTCACAATATTAGGTCAACAAAATACAAAAATAACTCTTGTTAGTCAAAGTTATCTGTATACTATTAAAATTGAGCGTGCTCTCAGTGAGGGAAAAGAAAAGGGTATTTGGGTAAGATGTCGGTGATTGGGTACGTGGGGGACTGGGTAAAGGTGGTGTGACAATAGCACAATCAAAATACAATTGAAGAAAGACCTTTACAGTCTAGCAAGATCAAAAGTTCCCTAAATCTCTTCACACATGGGATGGATTCCTCAATTCTAGTGAAGTCCCTTAAGTGTGAGGTGATGATGTAGTGTACGTTTCGAACCCGCTTGCTAGTAGGGTTATTCATGCCTCATTCTGGGGTCTTCATCAGGACAATGTAAGGTGAGAGCACCTAAAATCAAAACATGTGTTCAGTCTGTTGGCTTGCTATGGTGAAAGCTAACATAGTAATTGAGTATCAACACGCTAGATACCTACTTCATGTGCGGTCTGCAAATGACCTGCAGTACTGGACCTTTGGTAGGTTCCTCGCTTGTTAGCTTGATCTATAGAAATAGAAAAGGATGGGGCCCTTTATTACATAAGGGGACAAACCTGGGTTATCACGACTACAGAGGGATGTATGACGTTATAACGCATACCATTACAACTACCTACCATTACAACGCGACCATTACAACGCATACCATTACAACGCATAGCGCTTAGAGGTGCTGGATAGTGGTAAGTATAATTTACTATTCCAACTCCAGTCCCCCTGGACACTAGGGAAGGTGTTGGATAGTAAATTAAACTTATTCCCTATCCTAGAGCGCCCCCCAGCGCAATGCGTTGTAATGGTATGCGTTGTAATGGTCGCGTTGTAATGGTAGGTAGTTGTAAAAACTTAGTTGTAACAGTTGTATACCCTACAGGGTAGTTTCATTAGGGGCAAGACTTACGCCCTCCTCCGCTAGCACCCAGGGAGTCCCCACAGCACTGGGACAATGCATTCTTTCACTAGAGGAGGGTGCCTGCAGCACTGGGGCGTTGCATTGTTGCCACTAGTCGAGGGCACCAGCACCCAGGGTGCACCAGACCAAGGGAGGAACAGTGCACAGCAGAACTTTCATCAGCTTCCACCAATGGACAACATCACTATCAACAGCACGGCCCTGTGCGATGCCACCAAGAGGGTAAACCTAGACATGGAACACTACATTTTCAGCACATTCCCACCCTCAAGAGCCCACAGTAGCATGGCATCATGACTCCATAGTGCCACGACAGCACAATGGGAATCAGTAATGGGAAACAGAGCTCAGGCCACCGAGGAACAACAGGCATGGAAGAGAGCGTGGGGCCTACAAGAACAGAGCACCCCAGGTCATTTGATTGGTCCAGAGTAGTCACAGCACCAGGGGAGTAAGAAAACATACAACAGAACAACAGGAAACACAACACCAGGGCCCACTATGGGATAAGAAATGGGTGGGGTGAATCACAACACCAAAGAGGCAATAACAACAGAATATCCCTGGACCCTGCTCAGTGACATGACATGTACAATGCTATGTGGACACCCTGTACATGGAAATGGGTCAGTGGGCCACAACACACAGGCAACTACTGCAATGTGACAATCAGAAGCATGGCATTGAGTGGGGATATTCACAGCTAAAGGCAGTAAGACATAAAGAGATGAAAGTAGAACCATTACACCACGGTAACCCACAGTAGTAACTTGGAGTGAGGGTAGCACACAACACCAGGAAGCCAAAGAACCCAAAGAACTCTGGGATCCTATGCCAAGGTAAGGAACAAGGGGGCTGGCTTGCCCAGGAAAAAATATGGCATAGTAAGAAGCAAAATTAGCCCACAGCACCAGACAATTCAATGGCATAGGCAAGAAGCCAGGGCTTCCCTCAGCACCAGAACATTCACTGGCAAAGGCCCAGGACTCAGCAACCAACAGAAAAACAGGATCAGAATCCAGAGCTGCTGTCCAGAAATGGAAGCACTGGCTGAGCCAACAGTGGCAAACATCCTACCACATGGCAGTAAATGTAAGTGACTGCATCCGTGTACTGCATCAACCATGATGCATCTGGGTGAAGTGGTGCTGCTGCTCTGCCAAGCAGCGTGCTCCCCTCTGCCTTGACTGTGAGCTCCCTCTTGGGTTTATCGGTTGATGAGCATACACGGATGCACCTGCGCCCTTGAGTGGTACTTGACCTAAGAGACAATGAGCAGCGTCACAGCCCGCTCCAGCGTCACAGCCCGCTCCAGCAAACTTGTTACTCTCTGCTGATGACCAGAATCATGCCCAGAGACAGAAGCATTGGCTGGGCCAACACGAGAAGAATACTCTGCCACTTGTGAGTACAATGGAGTGGCTGCATTTGTGTACTGCCACCCACCATAATGCGAATTGGTGCTGTGATGCAAGTAGCCTGCTCTCTGCTCCCTTCAACAGAGGGCCAGCTTGCAATGCCCTCCAGCACCAAATTACCCATGTACACCAACAGTGGACACAATGGCATGGGCTCAGTTCGAGGGTGAGGCAAGCAGCAGGAGAACCCATGGGATGAACCAGGGAAGGGGCAGGGCCGGCCCTAGGCATGTGCAAAGTGTGCACCTGCACAGGGCCGCCAAACCCCAGGGGCCACCACGACGAGGATTGGATCAGGATCACTGGCACTGACGGCCCCCTCGCACACACATTTCAAGAGACATCGAAAACAATCTAAAATGGGCAACATTGAAAATATACCTAGAAGGCCTCTTGGGAAGAAAAGCTGTAGCATGGTTGGTTGCGCTAGAATGAGACAATGGTCACCCGCGTATCTAGGGGGGTGGGGGGGGGGGGGGCGGACCGCCCCAGGCGGCATTAGTTTGAGGGCGGCGGGCGTGTGACACTGGTGGCCCGTGGCGGCAGCCTTTATAATTTATTTGGGGACACTCACTGAGACTACTGTCAGTGTCCCCAAATAAATTATAAAGCCGGCCGCCACCAGTGTCACACGGCCGCCGCTATTACAGTGAGTCATTACGTACACAGTACGCCCACAGGAGCCAGGAGCAGGACGCGGCGTTTGTTGTGGGCCCCAGGGCCGTCAATCTTGTAGCATGAAAGCGCTACCAATGACGACCCTGAGCATCATTTTTGGACAGCCCCCGCGCCGAAAACGCAGCAGTGACGCATCACACAAGTCACAGGGCCGTTCCCCACTCCTCGTTATGACCCAGCTCGGCGAGCGGCTGATTATGCAGAAATTGAGGATGCTGGTAGAGAAAAAGTAAGTAGTTGTAAAGATAGGAAATGACAGCCACAGATGTAAATATTTTGTTAGCTCAGCTGTGATATTGATGAGTGAAATAATCTTGTGAAGGCTGCTAAATTGGAACTTACTCCGGAACAACCTACGGAGGCCCGTCTTCTATTTCAAACTTCTGCTCTGTTCCTCTCAGCGCCGATACATACACCGCATTGGTTTTTGGTAATCGGGTGCATAATTAAATAAATGTATCAAATGAATACATGAAAAAATAAGTATATATGCTGCAGCCACCCACTGCATTTCACATCACTGTATTTCAAGGATGGACTGCAACAATACATGGGTAATGCAGGCCACACACCCTGTATTAACATGCAGGTTCCGTGCATGCCCGCTCACCCTGAAACAATGAAGATATGTGCACAAAAGACCACTAATTATGAAGTGCTGCGGCAGGAACTCTGCAGCAGAAGATGCGCGATTGTTTCTTATTTTATAATCCTAAAGGACTCAAATGATTAGGCTTCCTAATAGCCAGAAAATACAGGGGAGTCAAAACAGGGACACGGAGCAGACCTTCCTTTGCAGAATACAATGAATGAGTAGATTTTAAAATTTGTAGGTACTGTTACTGCACTCCCCTCGAAGCAACATAGCACAAAGAATGTAGCCGAGTTCAACGGATGTGAAGAGAATGCTTTATGTAAGGGTGCGGGCAGCTTTTAATTTTCCAGAAACCTGGATTTACTCAAGTAGATCCCAGCAGTGGCCTGTTGTGCGCGTGGCACGACGGGAACCGGTAATGGGACAGCATGTAATGGGGCGAGCGAGCCTCAGTGCAGGCCCGGCTGAATTACTCTTTGTGCCAGATAAAAATGGGCCGGTGCTGCCCACAGGTCTCACTGCGCACTGCACTCGCCTCGAAGATGTGAAATATATGACGACGACGCTGCGCAGGGACAACTTAATGTTGGGTGAGGTGAGGGTGACCTGTATGAAGGTTTAACTACCTGTACCGAATAGGTGAGGTTAAGTACTTTATTCTTCTGAGGTGTTTTAAATGTTTTAAGCATATGTTATGGATTTAGTTGTTCTAAATAATCAATAGAGTTTCGGTCTTTCCTTTAATTTCTGTGCATCAGCCTTCACTTCTTCCTAAGGGAAACTACTGAGTCAGAGTCATAAACTGAACCCCCGCTTCATCCCACAACTGAACTCTTCCTCACATACCCCTTCTGACCTGTAGTTATTTCGTCCTGTCAGTTGAATGCATGAGAATTCCAGCCGCGATGACGGGGGGGGGGAAGGGGGATGGGGGAGTTCGCGTGGGTAGGCGTTTATTTAAATGGATAAATTAAAATAAAAACAAACTTACCATTTCTTCCTACCCCATTATTATTGAGGTTAGTTTTGCCTAGTGGGGCGCTGCCCTGTCGCCCCCTATGGACCAGCCGCCAGTGCCTTATTATCAGAAGGAGAAAGGTTATTTGGAGTGATAAGTGAAGACTGGGGAAACTTTAGATAAAAAAATAGAAGAGACAGTCATATGTGTTGTGTTTTTATTAAGGAGAAGAGAGTGGGACTTTATCTAAAGATTGACAGCACTTAGACATGTAGAAAACATTTTTTGGACATGAGGCGAGACGGAAGAGAAGGCTAAGAGATTTCTACATCATCAGCATAGACGTGTTGTGAAAGGCTCGAAGTATATGATGTATAGTCAAAGAATAATACAGGAGGCAGGCAAAAGCTCTGGAGAAAATAGTATCCACAATATGAATACTCAAGGACAAGGAGATAATGTAAAAAGCATCTTAGTGTGGTGGCAGATATTCCAACAGAACATCAAAGGTGGTGATAGATCAAAAGGGCTCGGAGATAGGGAAAGCACAGCATCTCCCCCTAGAAAACCACTGAGAGTGAAAAGTTCATTTGAAGTTTCTGAAATCGCTCTCTGTCCAAAACTGGGAAAAAGAAAGTGTACATGTGTTTCAAAACTTGGAGCCGCCCATGAAGTTGTCCTATCCAGAATAAAAATTCATGAATCTGAATTTAAGATTAATTGGGAGAGCTTGGGCCACCATGAATATTTTGCAGTCCTACGTGCTTGTCCGTCTGGGCGCCCTCATTCCGAGCTGCAAACCCAAGTCTCTCCTCCAATGATACATGCAATGCATTTGTGCTTCTAATTTTTAGCTCAATCACCACAATGCTTGTGTTGTGTGTGCAGTGCTCGCCTCTGCCTGTGGCCCGGTGTCCTGTCCCAGCACCTGCTGCGTGGGGGGGGGGGGGGAGGTGCGAGGCTGCGTGGCCCAATTAAGGGGGTCATGGCCGCCGTCGCCACTTCCACGTTGAGGTAGGTTCGAGGCTAAGTTACGGAGCAGCAGGGGCACAGTGAAACCATCCTTGTCGGTTACTGGTTAATTATTACACGTCTTCAGAGGCACAATGGCCTGCCTCCTCCTGAGTGATGTGGCCCTCTGCACTTGGAAGCTGTGACAGGGAGACCTGTAAACAGGCCAGGCCTTGTGCAGATAGTTGGACCTGGACACCTGCAAAGAAGCACAATCCTACGAGCAGACATCCAGGTACTGTACTTTGATACCCCTGTGAGAGCACAAGGAGAAAGTGTGGTATTTTGATTTTATAAGGATGCACTTAGATGCTATTGTGATATTATGTGGTTACACCGAAATAATGTGCCTCGAGGTTACTCCGATGTATTGTTCAATTATGATGATAGGAAAGTGTACTGACAATTTGACATAAATTACAGTCACTATTTGGCTATGATGTGCATTGAGGTTTTGTGCTAATATTAGGCACCCAGGGTACGCTGAGCTATGTGCCATTATGATGCCTTGAGAGGACGCAGATATATTATGCTATTGTTAGGCAAAGAGGGTGGGTGCACTGATATTCTGTGCTGTTATGATGCTGTGACTGATATATTGTTCAGTTATGATGAGTGTAATGTTACGGCAATGCCATGTTGGTTAACTGTGGGGCACTTTTACTAAAATCTCACGCAACACAGCCCAGCAAGCAAGTAAGCAAAAGAAGAAGAGAACAGGAGAGTGCCATATTGAAAGAAATATGGCTCATGTGAGAAATATTTGTGCCCGAAATTTGACAGTGAGGTGAGATTCAAAATTCGAGTCCGAGACTTAACCTCATACAATCACAAGACTGCGGATGCCAAGGGGCGGCAATCTGAGGGATAGCCCCGGGCTCCACAAGCTCTAGCTACGCCCCTGACAATGGTTAACATGTGCACAGAAACGGTTCAAACGAAATCGCTGCAAAAACCAGCAGGTGGAAACAGTTCCCAACAAAGACGGACGCCTTGGAATCCTACGCAGTGCTTCATGCGATATATACTGAAAGATGTCCCGCTTCCCAAAAATATCTTCATTTATTTCCGTCTCTTAAATAGTTACGCAGGAGCCCCCGAGCTATTAACGGACGCTCTGTGAACACCCATCATGCGTTTGCCTAAGAGAAATGTAACCAAAAGCCATATTTTCTCTGTGGGCCTCTGCGCAGACCAAGGCGCCTAGAAGCCTGCCACAGAGCCGATCACTGCGCTATAAAGGTCTATTCACAGGTTAGTTCAAAAGCCTTGCGCAAGTTTACAAGGGCAGAGAAGCCGGGCAGGTTTCGGAGGGGCGCTGGGAGGAAAGCCACCAAGAGGAGGGCGGACGGGCTGTATGCCTCGGCAAAGCCGGCAGGGCTGGGCCGAGTCAGTGACGTGTTCGACCTGACACAGGACAGGCACGGCCAGCAAGGAGAGTGATTGGCAGGATTTGGTGGCCTCCGCTCCGGCTCCGACCCCGGTCCGCAAATTTCTGCAAGGGATGGGTCACACACCACTCAGCCAGGTTGAATTCCCGAAGCCGGCGGCCCGACCCAGTTATTTTGCATACCCACCAAGCAATGGGACTGCAGCGATGCGTTGTTGTTTTAATGTCAGTTTCACTTACTTGCTCAGCCTGGCAGCCAGCCAGCAGTTTGGGTCCCAGGGCCGCCAATCTTAGTCCTACTACCAATGACGTGTTGTGACTGCCTGGGACAGTCAGCCCCCGCGCGCTGTGCGCAGTGCGCAACTCTGACGCGTCATGTGGTCACGCTCCAGTATGTGTTTAAAGTACTTACACATACGCTGCCATATTTATCACGTCTGAATTGGAAAGACGGCCGGTTCGGTTGGTTCCAGGTAAGGCGAAACCCGTACAGAAAGAGGGGTGCTGGGTGGTTACTGAAAGACCCACCCCTCTGAGCATCAGGTTTGGAACATGTAATGTTTGCACAGTTTTATATAATCCGAACTACCCGAAGGATTTGGGGTGCTTTACATGAGAACGTTAAATTACACAAGTTCACTTCCGGGGCCCCCACCTACGCTCCCTGCACAGGGCCACCATGAGCCTAGAGCCGGCCCTGGAAGGGGACACAGAGCCAGGATGCCCCATGGCGTGGGCTCAGAGGCAGGAGAGGGGAACATCTAGGTGACCCCAGGGCATGCATGACTCAAAGCTAGATGGACTACACCACCAAGGAGCTAACGGCGCCAGATGGCCAATGGAAGACGTCCAAACAATATTCACATAATATCAGCCAATGGCCCAGAGAGTATCAGGTGCACACTTCCGCACTACACCAGGGCAAGCAAGCAGTGTCAGTCAAGAGGCTCCACCTGATAAGGCTGCTATTAAAATATTTTTGTTGAATGACCATCTCTTGCCAGCTTTGCTCTCAGCAGGCTATCCACATTTCAAGGGATTTCGCAATTTCGCCCGCGTGTACGTGCTCCTCGGATACAATGCGATGTAAAGAGGACAGAGCACGTTCACCCTGCGTGCTAGTCACGTGACATCCCATAAACCCATCAGTGTGATGATGAGACCGATCCACAATCAATCAGGTGCTGGAAAACAATGGAAACTCGTTATCTCTGTGTTTGCTTCAGAACAACGCCGTCTTGCAAGGGGCGTGTTAGGAAAACACGCAGCCTCTGTAAGATATGCGTAGGGGCCGCTTGGAATTCAAAACCTGTTCCACGGTGTATTCTAAGAAAATCGTCTCCCGACGGTATTGTAGATTTGGGCCAAAATTTAGGTATACGGTTCGACTAAATACTTTAACTTAACATATCCGAAACTAAATACTTTAACTTAATATATCTGAAATTCAAGACTAAATTAGTCGAGGCCGTTGCATATATTACAGATTGAAATGAAACGGTTATCTGCTAATGTATGTAATATTTCCTATCTGCAGTGCGAAATTTCGCAAGCTGTGACTAAAAGTAGCGAGAAAAACACGGGAAGGAACTACGGAACTCGCACCCGAAACATCCCAGTATTTCACTTTAGGTAATTCAACTCGGCTACTGGAATCAAATGTTATTTAGCGAGCCCAGAATAATTTCAATAGAGGTAAGTAAATCATTGGTGTTAAAAAGCCCCCCACACACCTGGCACGTGCGCACCTCAGCATTCACATTTTCAATTACTTCCCGGCTCCGAGTGTGTAATCTGCTCCTCCTCACACGGGTGGTGCTGTGTGCAGTGTGAGAAATCCCATGTAAGCCCATCAGTGTCCCGACACTGCTTTGCGATCAACCAGGGTGAAACGAACTAGCCGTCTACTTATCTGCTCCGGTACACACACCCCCTGCCATCGCCCCAGACACCATGACAATCTACATACAGTAAGGAAGGACCACCCGCCACAGACACCTTGTGGACGTGAGAGACCTTCACAAAATAGGGAAACCCTGGCAGGATAAAGCCCCCTGGTGAGCACGTGCAGCCCTTCAGTCCTATCAGTGTTCTTAGTATACGTGCGCGAGTGAGCGGTATAAGCAAGTGAATGAGTGAATATGTGAAATTAGCTGCTGAGAGAAGAGGTGAATGAGTGGGCACAGACATTACTAGAAATAAGTGAATGAGTGAGCGAGCGAATAACCAAAGATAGACAGTGAATAACTGCATGAGCATTCATAGAGTTTTTGAATAATTGAGTGAGTGGATGAGTGAGTGTATCACCAGCTAACCTCCCTCCCAGACAATATATGCAAATAGGCCCCTCAACATTCCTGCACTAGTCCAACACAAAGTCCCTCAGAGCCTATGCAAGCCCTATAGAGGTCTTCACATATTTTTGCTGTAGGCCCCCTAAGCAAAATCTTTTTAAGTAGGGCCCCCCTCCAAAACTTTATGGCAGTACTTGGAAGAGTGGAAGGGTCAGGACTGAATGCAGAGAGTAGGCTTATAATTTCAGGGATACTTTCTGTAGCTCTCAGTTCACAGTAAATGTGAGACTTATAAAAGAGCAAATATATCAAGCAGAAACACTACTAACTGGAATTTGGGTGTAGTGAGCCCCTTACACTCCTGGTATCCTATGCAACTGCACCTGTTGCACTAATGATAGCCACGGCACAGAGTAGCAGACTGAGTCCTCTGCCTCTTTCTCCCCTTCCCACCATGCCAGGCCATCACTCCAATCTTGAAAGAGATTCTCGGTCTTTCAGAATGAAATGATCTGCCATGTGTTGCCCACCACTTTGCAGCAAGGGTTCCCTCAGCCCTAATGCTAACAAGGAAAATGAGCCTTCAATCCTCTTGTATAAATGAAGGCAGTCATAATTGTACTTTGTGGGCCGTACAAACTCTTGGCCCTGGTGCCATTGCACCTGCTTCAGTAATGAGAGGCATTGCCTGACGAAGAAAGCCGTTTCCTTTGCAACTTGTTGAAGATATTGGCCTCCATGTTACCCCATTCTCTAATGTGCCATCTCTCTGAGGCCTAAGCTAAGATGTCTCCACTGCTTCAGTTTTCCACTCTTGGGCCGATGGTCCAAGGCCCAAAGCAAAACTGGCACAGCAATGGTGCACTGGGTCCAAATGTAAGCAAGGAAGGATATAAAACCCTACTAATTGGTGTCTAGAAGGCACCACACACCCCTGGGCCCCTGTGGAACTGCATTTGCTGCACAAATGATACCTACTCCTCTACCCATTCCACTGGTCATCAATCCTAGGCCGGAGTCCCAAAGCAGGCTGTCTGCCTCCTTGAGTAAAAAAAAGGGGAGGGAAAATCACATCTCGCCCCCTGTTGCCTTGGACCTGTTCCCTGCACAGCAAGGGTCACTTGGGCCATAATGCTAACAGCGAAATTCAGTTCCCACCCATATTTTCGCTAGTAACATAGATATAATTTAGGTGCATTGCCCCAGTGTCACTGCACCTGTCACAGTGATGCCAGTGATGGCAATAAAAAAAAAAAAAACTCCACCTTCCTCAGGGTGTCTCCCTGAGGAAGCTGTGTCTGTCTATTTGTAAATGAAAAAAATAGCCATTAACACAGCACTCTCTCCTCTGGGCCATCTCTTTGATACTATCCATGTACAGAGAACTAAAGAAGAAACAGGCTTTCTCACCAGTGTACTTGCTATCTGAAAGAAAGGTACATTTGTGCAATCAGTTAATCACCAAATGTAGGAAGCCGACTTTTATATACTATGCCAAAGTAAGGTATAGTGTGCACAGAGTCCAGGGAGTCCCCAGAGGTATAGCAGCGGCTGAAATGGGTAAGTTCTAACAGCTCTCGTTGTGGTAGTGTGGGTGAGCAGTTAGGCTAATCCAAAGGGTGTGTTAAGCATTCATTGTATTCACTTAATTAAGACTGATGGCACACACTCAGAGACAGAATCCAGACCAATTGGGTAAGTATAGAAAAGGTATACTTGTATTTTATTTCTAGACCCAAGCAGTACTTGGTACAGGTAGGTAAAATATACTTTCAATTGTAGACCTTTATACAGATATGCAATTGCTGATGGATTTGTAGTTGTTACAGGTTGGTATTCACCAATCTCAGGCCGGTCTCAGAGCGAGGCTTGGGAAGCAATCTCGCTCGACCTGGCTGCCTTCGGCGAATGTTTGGAAGGACCGAACCAGACAGAGAAGGAGGCTCGGTCTAGCAAACACTCGGGCAGAGATTGGTCCATGTCTCCAACCCTCACCTTGAGGACGGCTGCCGATTGGCCCCAGTTGTCCCGCCTACCCCGACACCGGCTGGCACTCCATATCAGCGTCCCCGGCGCCGAGACCCACATCCACGGGGTCCGGAGCAGGAGAAGCTAGGTGCCGAGCAGGTGCCAGGCGTTGCGGGCGTAAGATTCCTCGCATCAGTAACTTCGAGCTAAGTAATCTCCCTGTCTGTCAACCTGTGAAGCCGCGCAAATTTACGAGGCTCTTTCTTCCCTTTTCTCATTTATAGGGTGTGCCATTTTCGCCTCCACCCCCCTCCCGAGACCCATGGGGCGTGGATCTTTTTCTACACAAGTGATATCCTTTAATCCTTCACTTGTGTGTCAACCTACAACATGTAGGAGCTAGCACTTAATGCCAAATTATTGGTCTATTGATCGCTATCCACGAGTGCTGTAATATAGCCGCTCTGTCCTACGGCCTGCATTTCTTTCTCCATAGTGCATGTCCACACGCTTGTAATGCCCCTGTGGCAACCATACAGCGCTTCTGGCACTAAAATAGTTTTATGGCATCAGGTCTATCTCTAGACCTATCTAGAGCGTTTTAAACACAGAGACTGTCCTGACAACCATAAAATATCAAACACTAATTGTATGTTTTGTCCTACATGTATGTTTGGCTTGCTTTTCCAGACTATACAGGTTCCTCTGAGTGGAGATAAATCCCACAACTTGTGGTTTGTGTTTTGTTTTGCACCTTTTTACACATAGCACAATTTTTAACTTTCACGTCCTTTGGTTGGGGTGGGCCTTAGCGCGCCCATACCGCCAAGGTACACGCTACACGGTCCTGACGAATGCCCACGTAATTCTTACACTTATGAAGGGCAGAAACATGTTGACCCCACTTTAAGTGGAAACTCCCATCATAATTTGCGTAGTTTTCCACACATAACTTTTTTAACCATGTCCAAACTGACCAGTAAATAAATATTTTGATTGGTACCATATTGGACATTTTTAAACATCACTTTTCACATCACTGTCACAAAATCCAGTTCCGCAGTAATCTGGCGTTGTAGCACACCAAGGAGGCACTCGGCTTCTCCTGGTGGGCCCGATGATGAAGCATGTCACCAACCAGGTTGGTGAGTGAGGCCTTCTCATAACACCCTTGAAGGTTTCCAATGTGTCAACAAGGTTGTATCTTTCTATAGTCGTTCTTTACAGTCTTTGCCTCTGTGTCTCTCCATTGAGATGCCTTGCATATGACACTCTTCTTTTGTTTTGTATAACTAACCTGGGGGACTAAGAGTGTCTCCAACCTTCTCTCTCTCTGATTTTTTTTTGATATTTAGGAACCACACCTGGGCTGGTCAAATTTCAGGGGGCATCTCTAGAGGCCCGCTGACTGCTGTTTACATTAAATCCCACCCTGGCATCAGTGTGAGTTTAATCTGCTGAGACGTTTATTACCAAACTTCCCAGTTTTTAGTAAAGCTATTATGGAGCTGTGTAGTTCGTAAAGACCAACTCCCAGACCATTTACTCTTCATGGCTTTACTAGACTTACAGTGTCTAAGAAGGGACTTAGACACTGTTGGGGCACAGGCCTCATACCACTATACACTCATCTGGGGGAAAGTGCACCCTGCTAGAGGGGTGACTAACCTAGGCCTTAGGAAGTGGTTTGGCCAAGTATGTGCCAATTGTGGGTACAAATGTACAGTTTTGGGAAAGAACACCAGTTTTGGGAACCTGATTGGCAGGGATCCAGGGCATCTAAAGTCAGGTTGCATCAGATGTCAGGCAAAAAGTGAGGGGTAACCATGCAAAAAGGGGAACTTTCCGACACCAAGCGTAAGGGCTGCTTGGAACCGAGTACAGTCTTTCATTTATGGAGTCACTAGAAGCTTCATGATGACACAGATGTATTCTTCAGAGAGGTGATCTAGCAGTATTAAGTTTTGGGTAGCGTCCCCTTAATGGGCGTATAAAAATATTTGCACTAGGTCCAGTGTATTATCTATTACTAACATATATTCTTTGAGAGCACTTGTTTTATCTTAAAAACAAAATAATTTTGAGCAGCCTACTTTATACGCAGGACCACTGAAAATGTGCAATTTTGCGACTGCAGAATGTCCTGCATAATTATGAATTTTCTACATAATCCACCATCTGCTGTATAGCCTGCAGTTTTGACAAAAAATGTGTTTGTAGCTCAAATGGATAATAAGTTACTAAAAAGCAACAATACATGTTGCTGCGCAGTGGAAGGTCCATCGCAAAGTTTAACTGGCCACCTTTCTGTTGCTAATTTCTGTATTTGGGTGCTAAACTGGTACTAATGAGGAGAACCCTTTGCCAAGACAGTGTTAGAATGTGTAAAACTGACACCATAATGAAGTAATACCATTCCAAAAAGAGCCCAGTTAAGCATTATATTTTGCCTTTTTTTGATGAATAATTTAGTCAGGCATGCCGCATAATTTAGTGCTACTGTGCCGCATAATTCTAGTGGCCATGCTGATACTGTGTGTAGTACCATTTGTAAATAATGACTTGTATATTTACACTTCTTTGTGTTACAGGGGAGAACATCATTGCATTATGAATACACAAGCCACTATTACGCACTGCGCTAACCAAGATTTAATTGTGTGACTTTCTGGTCATACAATTAGGCATCTACAGGGATTTCATTAACCAATTGGGGTTTTACAACATAAAAGAAAGTGCTCCCAATGATTAGTTTAATTTGCATGTAATTTTCCTTTATGGTATGTGCATTATTTTATATGCAGATGGCCAAAGGTGAATACAAATATTTACAGAACATTTTGTTCTTTTTGGCCAATTAGCCATGTCTTTGACCTTGCCACCAGGGTGTTAAGAATCACAGTTACCATACATTTCTATGCACTTCAACTGCTTGATTTTGATGTTTACAGCCTTGAAACGCTACATAAACAAAGTCGGTTTCCAGGCCATCTTCATTTACAAACAGTTACAAAGACACAGCCACGGAGCCCCAGGTGGCACGCCCCACAGTTTGAAGACCTCTGCATAATTTCCATCTCCGCATGGAACCCAAAGTGATGCTTTTATATTAACTAAATCCAACAAAAACAGATTTCATACACCTTATTGGATCGTTGGTGGCAAACTGCACCTGGGGATTGTGAGTTGATCAGAAAAAATTCAGTCAGAGGACCTTACTCGCTTCAACTCTGTCAATGCCAAATACCTTGACTTCTACATGTACCCCAGTACCCTCAATGGCCCCTACCTATAAAAAAGCCCTGACAGCCTGGAACCAGATTAGTCTCCAACGTAAACTAACTCTTTCACTGAGCATGCCTTCCACACAGCAATATAAAGACACTGACACACTGATGCATACAGCAATGCAGACACCAACACACCCATCCAAATACAAACGCATTCAATATCACACACAGGCATACACTGATTAACCCTGGGCGAAGAACTACACTACGCTCGCGTAGTTTTGCGAAGTTTGCGCTACTTCACACTACGCAAATTGCACGTAGCACAGTGCAAACACGCGTAGCATAGCAGTCACTTTTTGCTTGCTCGTGGTCCTCAACGTCAAGTTGGTGACCGCAAGCGAGCAAAATGACATCCCGGCGAGACTTTTTCCTTGTTCCCGATCAGCAACATCAAGTTGCCAATCGCGAGCATGGAAAATAAACCTCCCGCCGAAATTCTCAACGGGGTAGGGCAGGTTTCTCATTGCGAGTGGTCGCGTATGCTTGCGACCACTTGCGATGAGAAACTACCAGTCTGTGTTGAGAAAGCTGCAGCTCGAGTACAAATCTACTCGAGGAGCAGAAAACAACCGCTTGCACTGTGTAAGATGCGGTTTGACTGATTGCAAAGGGCGGACAAGCATCCAGCACTGTGCAATCAGTGCGAACAGCATTTTGCTCAGCTCACTACGTAGTTCACATAGCTACACGTAGTGGGAAGTGCACTTCGCGTAGCTACGCGTAGCGCTACTACACGAACTATGCCTAGGGTTAACACTGATGCATACACTAAAACGTGCACGGACATTGCAATACACTGAAACACTCAGGCATACTGCAATGCAGACACTAGCACAGCCAGCCAAACATGAATGCATCGAATAACACACCCATGCATAAACTGATGCATACACTGACACACCCAATTACATAGCAATACAGACATTGACACACCCAGGCATACTGCAATGCAGACACTGCCACACCCAGCAAATAGTAACGCATCAAATAACACACTCTGGCACACACTGATGCATATGCTAACACACGAGGCACATACTGATGCATAAACTAACACACCCAGGCACTCACTAATGCTTACACTAACACACCTAAACTTACACTCATGCAGATACTGATACACCCACTGTCACAGCTTAACAGCCAGTGACACATTAAAAGCACTGTGTTAGCTCTTTGTTAACAAGAACAGTTTTTCCTAGAAGGGTTTTAACTGTCTAAAAAAATCTTGATTCTTTTTTTAACAAAAGGAAACAACGCAGTAAAACGTAAAGATGGGGAAACGAAAGAAGCAACTGGTTTCACTCTTCAACAAACATTTTGGAGTCTTTGAATGCAAAAAAACCCAACTAATAGCAATGCTTCTTCACTGTATCCAAGAATGCACCCACAGAAGACATTTTCACCGCGACAAGCATGTGACCTTTCACACAGTGAGTAACCAAGTCAGTTAATTCCTAACAGGCAGCTGGTATTTTAAGGAGGGAGGCTGAAGAGGATTCTCCTAAGGCTGCTGTAGAGTTCGTCGACTCGCGTCCTATTGTAATTGTAATTTGTAGATTTACATAGCAGGGTTTATCACCCGTGAGGGTATTCAGGCACTGTCCATGGGCAAGAGGAGATTACGTGATTTGGCCAGAATCACAGGATATTGAGCTGATGCAATGACGCAAACCCAGACCCCCAGCTCCTGAGGCGGCAGGTCTTTCCACTCACCTGCTTTCTCTCGCATCATCTGGTTGTACACCTTCTAATGCATTGCTTTTAGGTGCTTCAACATATAACTTGTCACGTGCTAATATTTCTTTGAAGTGCCTCTAGATAACTGCTTGCCACAAATTGTGCACTTGACATATGTTGCTGATACTCCCTTTTCCCCATAAGATCTAGTAAAGTGCTTCCACACATCACTTTCTTATCTCTGAGGTGGTGTATCTTCTTCATCCTCAAGAAGTTGTGGTTCCTCATATTGGACAAACGATGTAGCTTCAGCCATTGTCCCAAAGCACGGGAACAAAAGGGGTTAGGTCCTTTATGTGGTGAGGGCTAGACCTAATATCAATAGTGAACAACACAAAGTACCCAAACCACAGTGACTCAATACGTTTTTTTTGATACAGGGTAAGAAACCAATTTATTGTCGCTTCCCTAGACACCATTATTTTGTGTCAATCATTTTGTATTTTTTATATTTTCAAAGAATTGCTGACAGAAAAAGACATTGATTGCAAATATTTACAAGGCTAAACAAACTTTAACACACAATAAAAGCAAAAACTATTTACACATTTAGAAACCATTATGTCACACATTAGAAAGTATTCTCACATCAGACATTAAATAAAACAATTATTGAAAAAATAATACAAACATTTTTATCACAAACAACAAAAAACTTGCAAACACTGAATGAGAGAAACTAGGGGTTGGGAAGATAGAATATAAGTAATTAAATGACTTATATATATTTTAATGCTGGACCAGCCGGTCCTAGCTTTTGTACAACAATGATACTTTGTATCTCCCAAACAAAACTGCAGACGCGTTTCTAGACCAGACTGGAGTCACTGGTCTGTCATCAGGGCTGTGTGTGTCTTGTATCTGTAGGATACAAAAGCAATGTTTTGCTTAGTCTAGTGTGTGGGCTCCTCATTACCATAAAGTAGCTATAATGACGGTGTGCGCTACATACCAAGGCTGCTCAATGTAGAATTTCAGAGGAGGACTTTTGGAGGTCCGTTTAAATGAATAGCGTGGCCGGACAGAGAAGCCTAAAAAGATTTTAAGGATTTTTTTAATTACATAATTGATTCATTCAATGTGCTAGTGGCTGAGTCAGTTTGGGGAAGTGAAAGCGTACCTTTTACTTTGGGTAGTGCCGAGTGCTGGCAGGATCCATTAGGAGCGGCGTAACCATCAATTTGGATTCTGAGATATGGGAGAGATTGACATTCAAAGGCTTAGCGGCATGCAAATGGTGTTTCACACTCGCTTGGAGAATTCAAAGAAAGGTTGCCTAACTTGATTTGATCTCTCGTTTGCGCATGAAAGGGGTTGTTAATTTCAGCGTTCTAAAGGGAAAAACAAAGCGCGACCTTAGTGGGATGTTCTTGCTAGTTCAGCGCTAGGCGAGCGCGTGTTAGTGCAAGTGGGACAAATACCTGTAGCTGGAGCTGCTGCTCTGTGCTGCTGGATTCGAATTTCTCTCAACAAAGATGGCCGCCGCTGTTTCCTGTTTGTTATATGCAGAAACTGGGTGATGCATTATGGGGAATGTAGTCCCATAAATTGCAGTTACTTAAAAAAAAAATTGTTATTGTCAGAAAAATCATGAGTAGGTGCTGGGCATATTGTCATCAACACCTTATCATAGTTTGGAAGTAATAGGTACATCACTACCAAATATTTGATGTTTATTTGTATTAAGGCAAACAATGACTCTGCTAGGATGTGCTAGCGTTTTGAGTGGCTTCTCGGGGCCAGGGACCTATTTTCATGAGATAGAGGACCAAGACCAGCGGGCAAACCAGGGATGTCTAACCGGTGCAAATCAGGACAGATGTAATTAGATATGCGCTATCTCAGACAGGTTATTCAAACCAGTCTGTGCACTGTTAAATTTTAAAATCAGATACGCTTCCTTTTGTAACAGAACGCGCTCGACGTCGTGGCATTTTGTCCTGGAATTCACAGTGTACAGAACAGACCATTTGAATTCTTGTTCATTGTGGGACTTCTCACAGAAATGCTCCACCATTGGAGCAGACATCACCTTTTTCTTAATTCGCGATCGGTGCTGGCTTATTCTTTGGTTGACTTGCTGACTGTTTTTTCCAATGTAAATTAATTGGCACGGACATAGAATCATGTACACAACGTTCTTTGTTCTGCAATTGGAAAATTCTTTGTGCTTCCACTTGATCGCATGATGTACAAACTCGTCACCTTCTCTTGTGCTGGAGCAGGCGACGCAGTTACCACACTTGTGGTGGCCCTCGATAGGCTTAAGATTCCACTCGCCAATAAGTCGCTCTTGGGCTTAGGAATAACCACATCAGCTCGGATGAGTTCCTGGCCAATGCTGCGGTGTTTTCTGTAGGCAAAAATGGGTTTAGGGAACGGGCAGCTCAACCCCTCCAACAAATGCCAATTCCTTAATACAGCCTGTCTTAATTTGTGTGTGTCCGGGCAGAAGGTGCCCACACACTAGACTAAGCAAAACATTGCTTTTGTATCCTACAGATACAAGACACACACAGCCCTGATGACAGACCAGTGACTCCAGTCTGGTCTAGAAACGCGTCGGCAGTTTTGTTTGGGAGATACAAAGTATCATTGTTGTACAAAAGCTAGGACCGGCTGGTCCAGCATTAAAATATGTATAAGTCATTTAATTACTTATATTCTATCTTCCCAACCCCTAGTTTCTCTCATTCAGTGTTTGCAAGTTTTTTGTTGTTTGTGATAAAAATGTTTGTATTATTTTTTCAATAATTGTTTTATTTAATGTCTGATGTGAGAATACTTTCTAATGTGTGACATAATGGTTTCTAAATGTGTAAATAGGTTTTGCTTTTAATGTTTGTTAAAGTTTGTTTAGCCTTGTAAATATTTGCAATCAATGTCTTTTTCTGTCAGCAATTCTTTGAAAATATAAAAAATACAAAATGATTGACACAAAATAATGGTGTCTAGGGAAGCGACAATAAATTGGTTTCTTACCCTGTATGAAAAAAAACGTATTGAGTCACTGTGGTTTGGGTACTTTGTGTTGTTCACTATTGTCCCAAAGCACAGCACTGCTGCTTCTCAGTCCTCCTCCTAAAGACTTCACTGCAGAAGCAATAGTCCATTCCATTCACTCACCAATACAGCCACACACACAGTCACTCAATCATCCATATACCTACTCACAAACCCACTTTTCCACCCATACAGCCGCTTACACATCCACTCACATACCCATACAGTCACTCATCCCCCCACTCCCACCCTCATACTGATACAGATGATCACACAGCCACACAGAACACATATGTTAGAAAAACTATCATTAATTAGTAGGACAAAAGAATAGTAATTTAACTTATGCAGTAGT
This sequence comes from Lissotriton vulgaris, assembly GCF_964263255.1. Lineage (NCBI taxonomy): Eukaryota > Metazoa > Chordata > Amphibia > Caudata > Salamandridae > Lissotriton > Lissotriton vulgaris. The sequence goes on from NC_141685.1 coordinate 1,806,181,627, forward strand.
TTAGTATATATCCTTAAGTCTATGAAACTTTTACCAACAAACTAAAAAATAATTTGTAAAACACTTAGGGCCAGATGTAGGTGGCCATTTACCGACCGGTAAATGGTCATTTGTGATGTAGGGGCCCTATTTTACAGATTCGGTAAATTTACCGAATCGGTAAATTTACCGAATCGGTAAAATACCGAATCGGTATTTTTACCGATTCGGTAAGTTCCTGATGTAGGTGGGACTCTTCTGAGTCCCACAGGCCTTACAGAATCGGTATTTTACCACCCAATCCAATTGGGTGGTAAAATACCGAATCCAGGTGTGCATGCACATCTGTGCATGCACACCTGTGCCATGTGACACACAGACGTGTCCTTAGGGCATGTATGTGTGCCACATGGCACACAAGCCTGTAATTGGGGTGCTAGAGGGTGTCAAAGTGACACCCCCTGCACCCTTGCAAAAATAGGTAATTACCGAATCGGTAAATACCGATTCGGTATTCCACATTGATTCCTATGGGCTTCAAGGCCCATAGGAATCAATGGGGGATACCGATTCGGTATTTACAGAATCGGTAAATACCGAATCTTACATATTCGGTATTTACCGATTCAGAATTACCTACATTTCCCCCCCTCTAATTTACCACTTCTTAAATACCGATTCGGTATTTTAGAAGTGGTAAATTAGAATTACCTACATCGGGCCCTCAGTACTAAAATTAAATCCTACGAATTAAGTAATAAAGTAAACATTAGAAGGACATAATATTTTGGAAATGCAATTTGAAAAACTGTTGAAATTCACTGAAAAAGCAAAGGTTACATAGATGTTATAGTTAGGAAATAAATTAAAAAATACTTAGAAATTCACTGAAAAACCCAAAGGTTACAGGGATATTATAGTTATAAAATGGAATTAAAAAACGTTAGAAATTCACTGAAAAAAAGGTTACAGGTAAGTTATAGTTAGGCTCGGATTCAACCCATTCAAAATCATAGAAACTCAGCAGTTATAGTTAAGCTAACTGTAACTTACACACCCGCAACGCACTGCTTATGACCTCAAATATTACATCACTCATGACATGCTCAGTGACATCACTGATGCCATCTCAAACAACATCACTGAGGATATCATCCATAGTACCAATTACACACCCAGTCGCATCCCCATACAACCTCTTATACACCCACTCACATACCCACACAACCACTGACAAATCTATTCACAGACCCATACAACTACTGACACACACACACTTACTCATACAGCCTCTCATACAGCTGCTTCCACCGCCATACATTCACCCATAAAACAACTCACACAGTCACTCACTCAACCATACGGCTACTATCGGAGCTACTCATCCATACAGTCACTTATACATCAATTCACTCATCCACTAAACTACTTATATACCCGTTCATACATCGATACAAGTACACATACAAACACTCACTCACCTACACAGTCACTCACACAGATACGTACTGTGCAAAACAGCCACTCACACAACCATTTACTTACCCAATCAGCCACATACTTACCCATACACCCACTTATACAGCCAGTCACTCATCCATAGAGCCATTCACATAGCCTCTCAGTCACCCACTTGCAAACTTACTCATCCACTCATACAGCCAATGACACAACCAGTCAGTCACACATACACCCACTTACATGTACAGTAACTCACTCATACAGCCACTTACACAACCACTCACCCACCCATACAGCCACACACATACCCATTCACTCACCAATACAGCCACTAACACAGTCACTCAATTACACATGCAGCTACTCACACACACCCACTTATTCACCCATATGGACACTTACTCACTCACATAGCCATACAGTCACTCACACCCCTACACCCCAAACTAATACAGACGGTCACACACCCATTTAGAAGACATATGTAAAAAACAGTATAATTCGTAAGAAGTACAAAAATAATAGTAATTGAACTTATGCAGTAGCATAGTATATATCCTTAAGTCTCAGAGACGTTTACCAAAGATTTACACTCACTGGATGATGGCATCAGTGCAGTCATCAGTAATGTCAAATGAAATATTATCAGTGATGTCACTGACCATGTCATGAGTGATGTAATATGTGAGGTCATAAGAAGTGCATTGCTGGGGCGTAAGTTATGGTTAGGTCCTGCCTCTTAAAAGAGGAGTAAACCGAGAAGCCAAGTTACGCCTCTTGGAAGAGCTCGACAGCAAAACACCATCAGGGTTGAATGCCAGTGAAGATTTCTATACATGTCTATGAAGTATTTCCAGAGATAGCAGGTAATATACTTATTAGTTAAAATCAGTTCCATCTTATTTAACTTTCAATATAAGAATATTTGTATTTTAGAAACAGAACCTCCCCTTGCACATTAACATCATTTTAATTATTTAACTTCATATTATGCACTATTTTTGCACTAATTGGTGGTCAACATGTAGTGTAGTTCCTATATCCCTAAAAGGCTCTGCGCATTAGAATAATATACACTATTGATTTGACATAGGACTGAGGTCAGTATGTCTGTATCATTTACATTAAACTTAATTGTGTGTACCAGCTAACTCAGACGTCACTAGAAACTTTCTCGAATGAACAAGAAGGGATTAGTCTCTGACAACCGCATAAACATGACAACTTTGTTTCACTTAGAGTCGGAACAATATCTTCAGAGTGGTGGAAACAATAGATAACTATTTCACTCAGTCAATCGTACATTCTTCGTTTCTACAGAGTTGCATGAAAATAAAGAGACGGGTGTTTCAATAAAAATGGTTTTATTGAACAGTCTTATTTCTCTTGCAAGAGATATGAACTGCTACAATCGTTAGACAAAGTGCCAAGTATAATGCCTACAGCGTAAACAGTAATATAAAATAATACTGTTATAGCATTGTCTGTTGCTATGACATATTAAAAAATACATACATAAATAGCACAGGCTAAAATACTCAACTTGTGCTTCTAAAATACGCCTACCCCAGTGTATGTAACCTAGGTCTAGTACGAGGGAAGAAGTAGGTGCTGGTTTAGCATAGGTTTAGTTTTGACAAGAATTGCCAAAGGATTCTCTAGATTCTAATCAGCTCCATACCTTAGAATGAGAGAGGTTGGTATCTCTTTCCCGGGACACCCCGCAAGGGGAGTCATAAACACTGGAACTGGATTCTCGGCAGGAGGCTGACAGCGTCTAGTCAGTGCGTCAGCTAGAGAGTTGGCTTTCTTCGGTACTTGCTGTGGTGAGCTGCGTCGTGCAAGTAGGTAGTCGAACTGCACCGAACCTCACCGTGCTTTGCCATAGCAAGTGACGGTATATTTATACCTTGAAGGTGTTTAGAATGTCAGTATTGACGTAAAAGTCGGGCATATGAACGTCATGAATGAACCCCTAAGGAATAGATGTTCATGCATAATAAATGAGTTCTTGGAGCAATCAATATCCAGGCAAGGGGAAGTCCCTAAAGCTTAAGAGTCTGGGGTTCCAAGAAATCGTTGTGACATAGATGAACGGATGTAAGCAGCCATGCCTGTATTTGGGTAGCATGGACTATGCCTAAATAAGGACTGGATTTCTATGCCTATATAAGGGTGTCAGAAGTCGGAGGGCCATGACGGACTTCTTCCAAGCCAAATGTCTTCCACCTTAAACCCCCCTTTCTTGTCTCCCCAGCCCTCTGATGCTGATATCCCTGGGACTGAGCTCAAGTGGCCTCCATGTTACTGGCCCTTTAACTGGGAGCAGGAACCAGTCTTCAGTCCAACCCTGAGGCGGGGCCTCAAGTGACGACAAGACTCAAGGAGCTGTAAGCCAATGAGTACGATGTTGTCGAGAAGCAGGAAGCGTCATCTGCTGTGGACCCCGGAACCAAAGCTGCAGTACCCGAGCCATGCTGTGGGATGCCGGAGACCGGAGACGCCAGGAGGAGACCGCCGGATCCAGAGCCAGTAGGCCAACCTCGTTTGCTGCCCCGCCACGTTCACGGAGGAACGTGGCTTCAACAGGTGCGTTCAAGACTCCTGGGCCCTGGGAAGAGGGAGGACCGGCTGTATGGCGGTGAAGAAGGCTGGGATTCCTTGGGGTAGCCTGCCCTTGCTTACTCCCGGTGTTGGTTTCCCCATCCTCCGCACACCCCCTAGGATCGCTGGGTGATCCCCCACTACCCTCCCCAAATTACACAACCTGATCCTGACCTCTAAAGGCCCCTATTCTTTTGTTTTTTCTTTCCTCCTGAAACCACCTGACGATGGACACGCCGAGGAGTACTCAGGCGGTTGTATCCCATGGCGCCATTGGAACTCTCCCCGGAAGCGGAGGTCAAGAGGACAAAGGTCCCTACACCTGGCCTCAAGAAAGAGACTTTCTTTTGTTTAATTCCACTAATTTTTGTTTATGGTGTTATTGGACCAAGACGTACCTTAATAAACCACTTTCAGACAGCGTACCGACTACGTCCTCCTCTTGCCCCGTGACATATGATGGAGAATGCGGGCAAGATGAACTCCATTACTTAGTGGAAATGGTGGCTCTCGTACAGCATATGGTAGAGAATCAGCGGAAGCTTGAATGGCCATGGAGCAGCAAATGTCGTCTGCCCAAGCAGACCAAGACACCTTCAAGGAGATGATGAAGGCGCAATTGGACACCCTCCTCTGAGTACCTGAGGAATCGCCACAGGCGGGTCTGGGCCCGATTTCAATTAAGTACAGCAGCAAGGAGTGAAACATCCTGACACGCAGAGATTGTACTAATATTTCTGTTCACAAAGTGGAACTTGTACAATGTTTTTAATATAACAGTGCAATAATTTTGATGGCAATAGATTTTGCGATGCAATTTGGTAAAATAATTTTGGCATTTTTTAGCATTTACAAATCCAATTTTGGTATGTTTTAATAGATTTTAAAATGCCATTTCTGTTTTAATGCTATGCATTTTAATATCATGATTTTTAGTATGTATGCATTTTTTATCATTAAATTTATACATTTATGTATTTATTGTGATATTTATTTTAATGCATATTTGCACGTTGGGAACCTTTTGCTAAGTGGAACTGAGTAACTCTTCAGTTTCCATGTATTGTTCACCTTAGCTGATCACGTTATTTCCTGCACTGTCACTTTAAATGTTGATCAGTTTCAAAGCAACACGTCATGTGATCAAGGCCCGAGTGGGGGTCGAAACGCGTTATGGCGGATATGCGGGGCACTTAATAAACACTTACTGAATTGCACCAAGAACCTTGGGTCCGCTCTTCGTCTTTCCACAGAGGAATTGGAGCAGCTGAGTAGATGTTGCTGAGGCGAATCCTGTGAGATATATATATATATATATATATATATATATATATATATATATATATATATATATATATATATATATATATATATATATATATATATATATATATATTCCACCAAATACTTCTCAAACAAAAGAACAGAGCCACCTCTGATTTTGACAAACACAGCACCTTTTATTTCAATTCAGCAGCGATGAGCGGCATGACGCGTTTCAGCATTGTGTGCTTCTTCAGATGCCTTCTTAGATCTCATGCTCAATGTCCACTGATTTATGCAGGGCACCTCACTAACGATTGGTGGAGGCACTCTGTCCAGCGTGGAGAGGAGGTGTTTTCGGAACTCGTTGCTCCGAGTTCCCGCTGCAGACACACTCCAGTAAGTACAGACCCAAGTGGGCGGGGTCTGCAGCTTCACTCACTCCACCTGGAGCCATGATGAAAAGACAGGGTGCCCATTGCCTGATCCATCGTCCCGCCGCATTCTGCCACCGCATACATGGATAACAACAGATGAGTAGACGTTGATATGGATGTGAAGTCACATCCCAGAAATAGAGCTGGCTTAGTTCTTAATACAGCGGCATGTGGCGATTCGGCGTATTCCCAAACGTTGAGACAGTCCAACTTGCTTTGTCACTATTACGCCGAACACTTGAGGGTCGGGGGCTCCTGGGTGCTCGTGGCCACACCCTAACATCTTCCACCAAATTCTTCTCAAAGAAAAGAACAGAGCCACCTCGAATTTTGACAAACACAGCACCTTTTATTTATATATATATATATATACATATATATATATATAACAAGTGTTATTTTTAGGCCTGAACTTTTGCCCTAAACAACCCTTCAATTATGCGGCTACCCGCATTGACGTCTTCTGTTTCATAAGAAAATTAAAACTCAAAAAATTCTTCTCTGTTCAAAAGTTGAAAGATTGCAGTGAGGCTAACACTCTGCCACCAAAAGTCACTGGTGCGGAAGAAGCTGAATTTGCGTCTGGGGATGTCCCCATTCTATTGACTCTCCATGATCTCAGTGAAGCGACCGATTCACAGCCTTCAGGTCCGGATGTAAATCTTAACACACAAACCAGATTGAGGAAAATCAACAAACTACAAAAAGGTGCGGGAATAACTCCCTTTAAAAGAAAATCAAGTTTTGTCCCCCTAATGACAAAGGATGTGGTAGACACGTTTCATGATTGTGTGACAAATGAAATTAAACAACTTTACAGGTCCACTACAGTCAACAACAAGAAAAAGAAAAAAAACATCGTCAGGAAGCAGAATATACCACCCTTTTGAAAAAATTAAGTGATAACACGGAAATTGTGATAAAAACATCCGATAAGGGTGGTAACGTTGTTATATGGCCTAAAAAGGATTATACCAAGGAAGCCTATAGACAATTAAATGATGTTAACTGCTATGAAAGAACCAATCATAAAGAATATACTAAAGCTAAGGCGACACTCTTCAAGTTGCTACACAAATGGCGCAGAGAAGGTCTAATTTCTATGGAAGAATTCAAGTTTATGAATAATGAATTCCCTGTCCTTCCTGTGTTTTACCTAATACCCAAGGTCCATAACTGCACTATTCCAACACCAGACCGATCATTTCGGCGATCAATAGTGCAAGTGAATATGTCAGCCAATATGTTGACTTTTTTTTTGCAGGATATGGTTTAGAGCTTGCCTAGTTTTGTTCAGGATACTAGCGGTTTCTTGCAAAAAATTGGGGATTTGGAATGGAACAATGACATGTTGTTGATAACTTTGGATGCAGAGTCCCTTTATACAAGTATAGCACATACGTGCGGTTTGCAAGCAGTTAAACACTTCCTTGGGAAACGTGCTGTTGATTTTTACAGGCATAACAAAGTGATCATCAGCCTTATTGAATGGTGTTTATGTAACAACTTTTTTCTTTTTGGTAAAGATGTGTGGAGACAATTAAGGGGCGCTGCGATGGGATCCTGTTTCTCCCCCAGCTATGCGTGTTTACACGTAGGCCAGTGGGAGGAACAGGTCCTTAACATCGAACACCAAGCTTGGGTCAATGAAAAGGTTGTAAAATACTTACGTTAAATTGATGACGTTTTTATTCTTTGGCAAGGGGATGAGGAAGAAGCTTTGACTTTCTTAAGTGAGATCAACAATAATTCCCTCAACCTCAACTTCACTTCACACATAAACAAGCATGAGATAGAGTTTTTAGATGTGAAAGTGTATGTCAAGAACGCCAGGTTGGAAACAACACTTTTCAGGAAACACCACCACTGGAAACACAACATTACACGCCACAAGCCTGCATCCTAAACACACTATCAGTAGTATTCCCTACGGTGAGATCTTACGTCTCAAACAAATTTGTAGTTCTAATGATGAGTTCGAGAAGTGTGTCAAAGAGATGAATGTCAGACTTAAGGAACGTGGCTATTCCGATGCTATGTTAAATCAAGCGCTGGTTAAAGCTAATACACGCCCTAGAGATAGTCTTTTTCCATCAAATCCTTCCAGGATTACGCAGGAGGTATCCAATGTGACGCCAGACACGAAGATGAGTGATTGTCCTAGATTGATTACAGCCTTTAGCAATGAGGAAAATAAAATCAGGACCAATGTTAAAAAGAACTGGCCAATATTGCTAACGGATACAATATTAGGTCCTCAACTACCTAGTATGCCGTTGGTTACTTTTCGAAGGGCAAAGAACATGGGATCAGTCTTAGACAGAAGTAGCCCGGAGAAAAGGCAAAAAAGCATGTGGCTACAACCAGCGCCAGGATTTCGTAAATGCTCCTCTTGCAAGGCATGCAAATTCGGAATCAACAAAACTCATTACCAAACTCCTTTTTGCTCTAGAGATATTCCGATTGCAGGTAGCTTTTATTGCAAAACTGAATTTGCAGTGTATGTCCTGACGTGCACCTGTGGCCTGAATTGGCTTGGTAGTTTAGTCTGCCCTGTTCCCATGATGCACTGGGCCAGGGACAGACTGATTTGCATATAGCCAGGTTCTGAGCTGGGATGGTGCAGTGAGATAAATAACGGTGATGGATCAAGCCCTGATCTTTGGACTGGGTAAGAGTGGTCTGCTTAATTCAGACACTCTGTTCATCACCACCCCCTTTTCTGAATCGTTTTTGGCCACTATAGGTGTGGCAGGGTATACTCAGACATGAGTCCCTTTCTCACTGCACCATCAGGATTCAAGCAAGCCGGGCCGAAGAAGGCTGAAATGCCAGAAACCGGTCCCCGGTAGCTTGTCTCCTTTCTGGTGAAGAATTGGCTTGGTAGTTTAGTCTGCCCTGTTCCCATGATGCACTGGGCCAGGGACAGATTGATTTGCATATAGCCAGGTTCTGAGCTGGGATGGTGCAGTGAGATAAATAATGGTGATGGATCAAGCCCTGATCTTTGGACTGGGTAAGAGTGGTCTGCTTAATTCAGACACTCTGTTCATCACCACCCCCTTTTCTGAATTGAATTATATAGGCAGCACAAAATAACAGGTGCACGTCAGGATTTTACAACATCTTAGAGCTATCTTGCACAATGACCCGACATATCCAGTAGCACGTCATTTTAAAAAGCAACACAATAATGATGTTGCTTGCTTAACCTATTATGTGGTGGGGTCTATTTCCAAACCACGTAGGGGAGGTAATAGAGAGCAAAAACTAAGGCAACTTGAGACCACCATGATTTTAGAATTCGACAGTAAATGGCCGAATGGTTTCAATAACACTGAGGACATGCATACTTTTTTTATGAGAACTGCTTGTGATTATTCTGAGCAGTTTTCTGTCCCAGTTGTGTCAATAGCAAAGGGTTCAGGTTATCCACGTTCCTCTGTCTGTTTTCATAAGCTTCCGATATAAACCGCAGTCATGTCTTATAATAATAGGTAGTCAGGATCCCTGTTACCTAGTATATCATATATGACACATATAAGGAGGTTTTTACATTGGTTATTCATCTCCACTACGGGTTGATACGGGTTTGTCAGGTAGTCAGGTTCCCTGTTACCTGACATATGCATTGTTGTTGGTACAGTCTCTTGTAAATATTATGAAATCTTGATCCTCTCTTTTTTTCACATATGGGGTGACCACCATTTTTATGATATGATGAATTACTGGTTTTTATGAAGATGTGTTATTTATGTGGTTTTAACAATGGATTTAGGCAATGACCAATTTTTATTGTTAATTATATTTATACATATTGATACAGATTTAATTATCATACACTTTGCACTTTTTGTACATATTGTCTGCACTTTTTTGCACAGCTTTTTTCCACATCAAGCAGAGGTGTTTTTTTGAATAATATACACATACAAAAATGTATGCACTTTGTTCACACAAGATCCTCCCCGGTTTTGGAATGAGTTCTCTGCTGTGGTATATCCATGTGTATAGAGATTTTTTTAAGGGCAAGGATTTATTCTGTCATACAGCATTTTGAGCCCATTTTGATGTTTTTTGATTTTTGTAACATCTTTGAGATCGCAGATAACTTACACAAAAAAAAGCATTTATGCTGTAATATATTTTATGTTTATTGTGTATCTCTTTAAAGAGGGGCTGTATTTTCAGTGGATTCTGTATTTTAAGAGCGGTTAGTAGAGACAAAACATTTATGTTTTTATAATTGCAATGTGATATTTGTTGTTGTGCAAAAAACCGGCTCTAAACCAAAACTTTGGCAGGACCCATGTGAAACAGCACCTCTTCTATATCTATGGACATGTGACCTGGAAGGAGTTCGTGTCAGGGAGGCAGGTACTTGTGTTCACTGCATATAAACAATAAAAAAATGTAACTGCTCTGCATGTGATCAAGGGCTCACGAAGCCCGAAATGCGCCATGGCTGTTTACCTGTGCCAATAAATTATTCTATGGCCAGATCCTGTGATCCATCTCCTGTTATTAGCTTCGCCGGTCGGAGAGATTTGGAGATTTGGCGGTGGCTTAAGCAGAGTTATATATGACTGGGAGCACCATTGCTGAATAAATCACCTCCTTTTTGCACCTAAACTTTGGGTTCGTGTCCGTATTTGCAGCCTTTGAAAATCTGCGCCGTACTGGATTATTCCTGGAATATATATATATATATATCCTTCTCACTTCGCTCGATACCGCTCACACAGCATCAACAGTCGAATCCAGACTGTCAGGTAAAACAAATAAGGCAGACCCAGATATATTTATATATATATATATATATTCAAAAACTGCTTCAAAGACCTTTTACCAATTCTGGTGACGGAAAGCAGGCACGGACCATATTTCTTGTTTTATTTTCAGTTGGCCAAAATGTAATGCATCACTCTCCAGGGGGTTGTTTTCCAATTGCATTATTCACAAGCCATTGCCTCCTTCACCTATGCGTTTCAACCAGCAGGTCTTGGTCACGGTCTATAGCATCAGTCCGTCTACACTTTCACCTTGTTATACAAATTACCCATTATGCCTGTTATGATGCATGATGGGAATGGAAGTTCAAAATGCAAACAACTACAAATTAATGTGTACCAAATAATGGATCTCAATATTTGGTCATCAGTGTCAATGCCTGACATTCATTAAATTATACTTTCAATGACCCAGCTCGTTTCTACATGTACAGAGAAGCAAACACTTATTGATTTCAAATGCAATTCTCAATTAGTCAGGATGATGATTATTGAGTAAACTGGACAACTTATCTAAATGAGGGTCCACTTTTACATGCTGACTCTTTCTACGCATAATGTTCTGTCTGTGACTTAGTGTCCATTGTCATACAACTTGATTGATGGCTCAGTGCCCATCAGCACAAGCCAATATGCTCGACTTCCCAAAATCATAGCTCTCAACAAAGTCATGTCTTGTTCTTACTTATTGTGGCTCAATGCCCCTTTAGTGTTGGTATTCAATGCATTCTCTCTCATGTGCTCTGGGACATTGGTGATACTTCCACACAATTTTGTTACACTATTGACAATGTCCGATCAATTCCTGATCAAATTTTGTCTTCTTCAGAAAGTTCTCTGACCAGTTGTTCACTTTTTCCGTTCGTAGGTACAAGTTCAGTGTCTTCAAGCGCCACCGTTTCAGAATGACATAATTTCTGTTTGCCTCTCTTCATGGATGTGATTCGTCAAGCGGGAGCTGAGAAAAAAGGGGGTCCCAAAAAGTGTTTTCTCCATGTTAATTTCTATGGGAAACTTTAACCAAGGCTACAGCCCGAACTGCTGAATGGAATTACACCAAATTTTGCAGAAAGGTAGCTATTGGTTCAGAAAGCAACTTTTTTTCAAAATAGTGTAAATCCATTCAGAAGTTGCAGAGAAATTGTAAATAGAGAAATATCAATATCTAGAGGCACAGTGGATCCGCGAACCCTCCCGACCACAAGCTTTATTCTAATTGGCTGTCAACACTGAAAACCGGGAAGTGACTCGGTAGAACCGAGACACAAGAAAACGGAAAAACAAAGGTGAAAAAAAAGGCGGCAGGGTAGAAACACCCTGACCCCCTAGGCCTACTCAGGGGTCCCACAAGGACCCCAAGGGCCAAAAATAGCATAAAAAATATTAATCGGCCGAATTTGTGCAGGGTGCGCGTATCTGGACAACATATTTTTAAAAAAATGAAGCACAGGCTCCTGTGATTTGTTCTTTTTAACCCCCTGATGGGTCAGGTCACGGGGGCACTGACAAAAATGTGTGAGGGGGCAAAAGTCCCCCATGCTGCCATGGGGACCACAGCCCCCCGGGGCAAGATTTATGAGTTGTGGGGGGCACGCAGCCCCCCGCAGTCCTGGGGACTGCCACCTTCCAGGGGCTCAGTTTAATATTTAAATAAAAAAAGACATGGGGGGCCAAATCCCCCCCAAGCTGCCCCGGGGACCACCACCTCCCCGGGGCAAGATTTATCAGTAGCGGGGGAGCACGCAGCCCCGGGGACCGGCAGCTCCCCGGGGTTCTTATTTTTTTTAAAAATTACCTGGGGGGGCTCGAGCCCCCCCCACATGCCCTGGGGACCACCACCTCCCTGGTGCTTTGCAAACATTGGGAGGGGGGCCGTGTGGCCCCCCTTCTGAAGCCTTTGATGGCCCTGGGGACCGCCACCCCCCCAGGGCCGGCACCAGCAGTGTCCCAGGGTGCACACCCCAGTACACTGCTGTTTGCTATGGTAGCCAAAGCAAACTCTGCTTTGCTTCATTAAAGCGAGAGCAGGGAAAACCTCCTCTCGCTTCAATGAAGCAAAGCATGTCTGCAGCTCCCCTTGTGGAAAAGCAATGCCGGCTCCTGCAGGAGACGAGGAGCCGGCGGGACCGTGGGGGAATTGGGGCTCCCCACGGTCCCCAATGTATAGGGCCGGCCCCGGGGGATGGTAGTTCCCCATGAATCCTGAGAGTCCCTAGGGGCTATCTAGGCCACCAGGTACCTCTAGTACGCGCCACAGGGTTGCGTTGCAGAGAGGTGGTCCGAGCCCATGCCCCTTTTTACACCTCTCTGCAACGCAGCTGCGTGGTGCTTACTGGAGGTACTTGGTGGGCTACTTGGGCCCTAGGGACCATCAGGACTCAAGGGTACTTAATCTCCCAACTTAAAACACACCACGGGTGCAGTTGCACAGTGGTGCAAGGAGGGGGCGTGGCCTGATGTGACAAGTATGCAAACTCACCCTGTGGTGTAAAAAAGAGGCATGGCCTCAGGTCACCTCTCTGCAACGCAGCCCTGTGGCATTTACTGGAGGTTCCTGGTGGGCTAGTTGGCCCCCAGGGACCCTCAGAATTGAAGGGGACTTAATCCCCTAACTTAAAACGCGCCACAGGGCGTGTTTGCACACTTGTTACAGGGTCTGTAAAAAGGGATGTTGCTTGGACCACCTCTCTTCAAATCAGGCCTGTGGTGCATACTGGAGGTACCTGGTGGGCTAGTTGGCCCCCAGAAAGCCTCAGTATTCAAGGATACTTAATCCCCCAACTTAAAACACGCCATGGGGCGCGTTTGCACACTTGTCACATCAGGTCCCGAACCCTCTCTTCACCACTGTGCAAACGGGCCCTCTAGTGCATTGCAAGTTGGGGGATTAACTCACCTTGAATCTTGAGGGTCCCTGGGTCCAACTAGCCCACCAGGTACCTTCTGTAAGCGCCACAGGTCTGCGCTGCAGAGAGGTGTAAAAGGAGGCTTGGCCTCAGAACACCTCTCTGAAATGCAGGTCTGTGGCGCTCACTGAATGTACCTGGTGGGCTACTTTGCCACAAGGGACCATCAGGATTTGAGGGGACTTAATAGGGATGTCATAGTTAGAAATTTGCATTTAAAAAACCTTTGAAATTCACTGAACTAACTATAACAGGGGAATTTCTATGGTTTTGTAAGAGGGAGATGACTAAGTATGGGCGTAAAATCCGCTCCGCTCGCGGATTTTCGGGAAATTCGCAATCCGCGAGATTGCGAATTTCCCGCAAAATCCGCTAAATTCGCACGCAGCGGATTTTTTTTCTGGGTGATACAATTTTTACGGCGAACGGCGTTCATCAGCGTTTGCCGAGTTGTTTTTCTCGATATTTTGCGAGTGCTGCGGCATTTTGGATCTTGCTGCGGGATCCCGCGAGAATTTGGCGAGCGCGATTACGTAATCGCGGCTTGCCAACTTGCACAGCGAGAGTTTGTCAACGTGAGTACGCCGTGATCACGTATCGCGGGACTTCGCAATTGCGAGCTTGGAGATGCGGCGAGCAGCAACAATCTCGCATTCGCGAAAATATAACATTTGCAATTCTGCACAAGAAATCCACCAGCAAGCAGCATAAACCTTCTGGAAATGATGATTTTTTTCTGAATAACTCCTCAGGTTGACATTTGCCTGCACTTTTTTTGCGAGGAGTCCATTTTGGGGAGGGGGGGGGGTGGGAGGAAGGAAGTGCCCCACAGTCTTTAACTTCCTGTTCCTGTCCAGCAGGCTCCTCCCAGTGCTTTGTCCATCTCCTGGTCACTTTTCATTTGGATCTGGAGCTGGAAGGATTACTTTTTGTGGATGCTGCTGGATATTTGGATTTGAGGCCTTTTTGACTTTCTTTGGATCACTTTTGGATTAGAAATTTCACAAGTAAGTTTGTTTGGGGCATTACAGTTGCTGCAACTACAATTTTGGAATTTTCGATTTTTGGGCTGTTTTGGGGCCTTTTGCCCAGGGGTACTCAGTGGTGGGTGGACTGAGTCTTTCTGTGGGGTGTCTTGAATTTAAACATCATGGAGGGCATGGATGGAATGGGATTGTGCTGATTTTTCAGTGATTTTCGTTTTTTGGGGCTGTACCTGTGGCCTTTTCACCAGGGGTATTGAGTCTTGCATGGGCCTAGTCTTTCTGTGGGGTGTCTTGAACTTAAACATCATGGAGGGCATGGATGGAATGGGATTGTGCTGATTTTTCAGTGTTTTTCGATTTTTGGGGGTGTTCATGGGGAGGGACAGGCCATGTGGCTGGGGGCCATTTTGAGTGCTGCTACAGGCCCTGGCCATGAGCTGGGAGGCAAGTAGCCATTTTGAATGCAGGCATTGTTGTTAGGCCTGCAACCATTTTGCCTACTTTTCAACCTTTATGTCCAGGGGTAGTGAGTCTTGCATGGGCCTAGTCTTTCTGTGGGGTGTCTTGAATTTAAACATCATGCAGGGCATGGATGGAATGGGATTGTGCTGATTTTTCAGTGATTTTCGTTTTTTGGGGCTGTACTTGTGTCCTTTTCACCAGGGGTATTGAGTCTAGCATGGGCCTAGTCTTTCTGTGGGGTGTCTTGAACTTAAACATCATGGAGGGCATGGATGGAATGGGATTGTGCTGATTTTTCAGTGATTTTCGTTTTTTGGGGCTGTACTTGTGGCCTTTTCACCAGGGGTATTGAGTCTTGCATGGGCCTAGTCTTTCTGTGGGGTGTCTTGAACTTAAACATCATGGAGGGCATGGATGGAATGGGATTGTGCTGATTTTTCAGTGTTTTTCGATTTTTGGGGGTGTTCATGGGGAGGGACAGGCCATGTGGCTGGGGGCCATTTTGAGTGCTGCTACAGGCCCTGGCCATATGCTGGGAGGCAAGTGGCCATTTTGAATGCAGGCATTGTTGTTAGGCCTGCAACCATTTTGCCTACTTTTCAACCTTTATGCCCAGGGGTAGTGAGTCTTGCATGGGCCTAGTCTTTCTGTGGGGTGTCTTGAATTTAGACATCATGGAGGGCATGGATGGAATGGGATTGTGCTGATTTTTCAGTGATTTTCGTTTTTTGGGGCTGTACTTGTGGCCTTTTCCCAACCCCATTGAGTGTTGTGAATGGATTTATAGTGACCAGCAAGGCTCTCAGGTATCTGGCAACAGAGACCTTATGTTGAATATAGTTATCAATAATTCCACACACGCCCTGTACTGTCGCATTCTTTCTTCCACAGTTGTCGAAAGTACTACTTACTTTTCACTGACATGCATGCACTAGTGCATGCACTTTCAAAGATTGATGGATAGGTTTGTACCCAAACATTTGTTTATGTTCAATTGTTTGTCCATGCTGTGCTTTTTTTACAGGGTGTCTTCTGGTGGTGACCAACATCGATGGACGAAGCGTCAGCTGCAATGGAGGAGTGCCGCTAATAAGAGGAATGTTTTTCTGCATGCAACTTACTTACCAAATTCAACAGGACAACTACAACAACATACAGATACAGTATCCATTGTGTTTTTCTAGGACTGTGACTGCATTTCTTGGATCTCTCTCTGCTTCTAAATTGATCCTTTAACACATCACTTAGTCCACTCCACTATCACATCTGCAGCACACATAGTCATTTGTAAGTGCTCCTACGTAATTCGCAAGTCGCAGCACGCCCCAGCCCGTAGAGGACTGGGATGGCCCCAATGATGAAGCATGTCACCAAGGGGCAACCCTGGTGAGTGAGGGGACACCTAGAAAAAGAGCAATTTCTCCTTTTCTATCTACTACACCTTCCAGACCAACCCCATTGAGTGTTGTGAATGGATTTATAGTGACCAGCAAGGCTCTCAGGTATCTGGCAACAGAGACCTTATCTTGAATGTAGTTATCAATATTTCCACACACGCCCTGTACTGTCGCATTCTTTCTTCCACAGTTGTCGAAAGTACTACTTACTTTTCACTGACATGCATGCACTAGTGCATGCACTTTCAAAGACTGATGGATAGGTTTGTACCCAACGATTTGTTTATGTTCACAATTGTTTGTCCATGCTGTGCTATTTTTTCTTGTCTCACAAAACCTTTCCCAAAAACCCCCATACCCATCCATTTTTCAAACCCTAACCCTCTTCCCCCGGGCTGGGTGGTTTTGATTGATGTGTGACTAAATTACAGCAATAAATCCACACACTTGCTGGGGAGGATAAGGTGATACCAACAGGCTGGTGAAGAAATCCGAGGATATATTCTTACTCTGCTTGACAAAGACCCATGGCTAATGTCAAAGAACTTCAACCGAATTAGTAGTTATACTTTACCATTTGTTAGGCTACAATGTGGGACTGTTCTAGTGTACTGTCACCTGCTATATTCTCTATTGTACCGGTGTATTGCTCAGGAGGACAAACCAGATTTCATTTTCTTTTTTTTCATAGGCATGCAACTGCCACTGTGTCACACCACTAGTACCACCGCTATGAGGAAATTTTATCCGCCCAGGATTGCCAACCTTATTCGCTGTTTCCCGTGGAGCCAGCCCTGGACCTAGCCCTACTTGCAAACAGAAATTACAGGTAAGATAGGCGTTTGGTTGGAGGTAGTATAATGGAGTATTAGGAGAGACGAGAGATTGACGGTAGTACTACTAAAGTCCTAGGACTATTCAGGAAAACAAACTTACTGTTAAACCCCCACCCACCAGACTCAAAAGCAGTAAAAAACAGGTATGGTCAGATAAAGTTTCAAAAATTATATTTTTATAGCCCTAACAAAATAATCTCCCGCAAGACCCTCCCTAACCCCAACGATTGTCCTTCAAAAGTCCCCAAAAAACCCAACTCCCAATTCCCACCCCCAAAAGTCTCTAAAAAAGGGGCAAGGGACACTATGGCAGGATGCTGTTGGCTTTAGCAGCCAGGGCATCATGCTCCTTGCGGAGGGTGGCAAGTTCGAAGCGGAGGCCCTCCACCAAGTTCTTATAGTTCAGGACCTCCTGCTCCAGGTAGGACTGTCTGAGGGATAAGCTGCGCCGGTGTGCCTAGCAAATCCTGTGGGGGGCAGCTGCTGTCTTTGCTGCTCGGCGTTGGCGTTGGGCTTTGGTAGCCCGGCTCCGTACCGCTGGAGCACTGCGCTGGCTGGCAGCCCGCACGGAGGAGGATGCAGCTGTCCCCGTGGATGTTGTTGTTGTACCAGACTGCGTCTCCTCCTCCTCCAGGGCCACCAGCCGCCGATATTCAGCGACAGTGGCATCCAGCCTCCGCTGCCGGGCCATTCGAGCCAGCTCCTTCCTCATTGATGGTGTCTTGGATTTGGAAGGAGCAACTACATGAAGAAAGAAAGACATAGTCTGTAACCAATGCTCCTTAAGATTAACACAAAATGATTGAGCAGAAAGTTGTCACAGTACAAGTAGCAAATTGAAAGCACAGTACATAACTATTGAGGACAGTATCTATGTAACCTCCGACTTCTTCATCCTTGCTCTAACATTAGTGGGAGTTTAAGGAACAAATTCTACAAGCACTATGGACTTCCATTACAGTCGACTATGACAGTACACCAGTCTTATTCTTCTTCTTCTCTCTTGTTTAGGAAAACTGGTACGTTATCTTATGCAAGCCGGCATAATGCCAGCGCAGTGAACTTGCACCCGAGAAAAACAGACGCGCACCATGGTGAGTGAGACAGACTTGCGTTACTGTACCGGTCCAGTACATGCAGGTGGTGAAGCTCTTACTTTTCTATTACGGGTGGCACTGAGAATACTCTGTTAAAAGGGCTACTGCTTAATTAATTTAGCTTTCACCCTACAGTGCAAATGAGTATTAGAAAAGGAAAATAAAGAAGCTAAATAATCTGATTATCTATCACTTCACATGGGATGTATTTGATGACATATGGGATTACTTTAGGTGCTTTGCTTATTATGGAGTGAACAGTGATACGCCCACACATGAATGACGTACTACTACTAAACTAAAGTTATTAAGAGAGGTAGGGAGTGTCCACCGTAATAACCGGATATATGCTGTGCTTGCAGTTGTAATACAAACTACTGCTACTATTCATGGTAGTATTTGGACAAAATTACAACTTCTTTTCCTTGCCTTTCCTACACTGGGACGGACGTGCGGGTGCGGTGTTACATGCTCTTCAAAGTAACACTTAGTTCATCCAGTGACCGTCTACTCTCTCTAGATACACATATGCTATCTAAGAGTCAGATAGTACCATGAATGATCCAGGCATCCATCCATTCAAAGTATATGCACACATACAGTTTCTGTTTCACCCACCCAGGCTGTTCTCCTTACACCCATCCTTGCTTCATCATTCACCCAGCCATGCACCATACCATATTCTTTCCTTCCCAGCCACCTCGGGGACCAAGCAAACACATATCATTCTTCTTTGCCAGTCATCATTACATGTCTCGTCCTTCCACACTTACTTACACCCTTCTTTCGCTTTTCGTTCATCCCTTCCATCAAGTTCACCTCAGATCTGATTGGGATTCTTCTCCCCAAAAACTTCACAGCTAAGTCGAAGTACATTTAGAGGAGGCTACTACCTGGTTTATTTATAATACACCCGTGCAGAAAGCACACTCTGCAGTCTTCAATCTCAAATGAGTAAGGAATGTATAGCTTACCTCTGCCCGCCACCACCGTGTCATCCCCCACAGATTTGTCCGGCACTTCCACCGCCTCCTCCCCAGAGTTGTCCTCGTCCAATGCCACCACCACCTCGACGCTGGCCCCGCCTCCAGATGTTCCACCTACAAAGTACATTTAATAATGTTAGAATACACCACTCACTACTATATAATATTTGGTCTAGGAGGAAGAAAGAAATGTGAAAAAAACAGTATACAATTTAATAATTTGTGACTGTCTACTGTAAAGTAAAAATGTCCCTTTTTCCAGGGAAGGCTGTTGTCTTGCTGCACTTTTTGGCACAACTGATGAATGCTTGCTTTTTATTTTTAACACGCACCACTTTTTCTCCTAACAGACAGAAGCTTGACTTCTAAGAACACGAGCAGGATCAAGTTCAAACCAGGTGAGAGCTCGGCTCGACCACAAGAAATGTGTCCAATTAATCGTCAGCACTAAGCACTTTTCCATTTCCAGTTAAACGTTTACTTTTATGACAAACTTGATTTCAATAAATATGTTTACTTTTAATAACGCTTTTAAACTCAAATAGACTCTGTGGTTTTTGGTCCTCCAGACTAGAGTGAATGAGCTAAAGGTTTTGGAATTTTTGCAAGCATAAGTCCGTGCCTCTGCCATCGGTGACTTTGGGAGCTAAATGACTCTGCCACACTATCTAGTCAGTAAGGAGATTGGGGGTTCAACTACAAAGTCTGTTATCACTGAGGTATGTGGAAAGTCTAACAGCACCTATTATAATTGATAAGCTAAGCAATGCATTATTTAGTGTCCATAGTTCTGTTTGTGCAGATTTGTCCCTGCAACAGTAGTAGAATGGATTGTCCTCCTATCCAAACCAAAAGTAAAGTAGTATCTTATTCTTTCTTGATGGTCATTCACCTTTTTATTGTTGGCAATTGTCAAAGCATAAACATTTAGAATACTTGAAAAGACAGTATTGACAATCCCAGAGGACTGCACTCAGTGCATAGAGCTATTGCTGACTAGAATGGGAGTCCATTGGAAATGCCAAATGTGTAAGCTTAGTTAGCTACACAGACAGAATAATAAGAATAATCTAGTAATACCACACGGAGTCATAGTCGAGGCAGGATAAGAATTTAGATCCTGTCTACAAGAAGATCAAAGACGATTTAGAAAAAATCGAATGAGGAACGCTAGGAAAAAATAAGTACTCTATATTAAAATTAAAACTTACTGGGGCCAGCAAAGGAGCCCTCGCCTGCCCGGTCCTGGCCTGCATCGTCAACAGCACCCTCCTCCTCCTCCTGTGTCCTCCTCTTGCCCCTGGGGGAAGCTGATGTACAACATGAAAGAAAGAAAAACAGAAAACATGGATGATATTTGTCAACCAAATCAAATATTTCAAAAGAACTAACAAAATATTTTTGCGAAATAGCAAATAGACAACTACTCCACGGGATATATTATTGACCAATCTCATGTGGTCGACTACGTTATTACTTTAGTATTGCTTGATTTGCGGACCGTCGAATTGGAAATTACCTTATGTAACTCACTAAACAAAGTACTAAAAAGGTTTGCCTAGGATTGGCAGGCAGCAGTCCGCAGCACGCGAAGTGACAGCCAAAGTCCATCGTGATTGAAGATCAGCGACAACACTAAAGTTTCCTACTACATTAACCAGTCATTAAAATACTCAAACTATCAATCCACCACCACTATTTCTTCTTATCGCCATGTGTACAAAGGAAGGGCTGGACTTGAGTCTGTAGGGGCTGATTTAGAAGCCCCTTGCGGCTCTTTTGCTCCATTGTTGCGTGACTTTTGTGACGCAGCGGCAGCACAAAAGAGGCGCAATGGTGCGGCGTATATAAACAACGTGACGCATATGGGAGATGCATCACGTTGTAAAGCCCTGCGCCAATAGGGGGGCGTTCCGGCGCAAGGGAGGGCGTTCCTGCGCAGGAACGCATCCTAAAAGTGGCTGAGGGAAATCTACAAGATTTCAATCAGTCACTTTGAGGACAATGATGCGTGACTCAAACCCTTCGCCTGCTTGAAGCAGACGTACGGCTTGACGCAGCATTGGGGAGATAGGGCACCCCAGAGCATTGATGGAGCTGCACCATCGTTATGACGCAACTCCAGCAATGCGCCGCCTTTACGGCACAGATGCGTAACGCTTTGGTGACGTTTTGGGCCCATGGTGCGCCGCATTGTAAATACGGCGCACCATGGGTGATGGTGGCGTGACGCACAATTACTGGCGCATCCCTGCTACTTTGCAGGGATGCGCCAGTAATTAAAAATCTGAACCTTAGTGTGTAGCATTACGCAGTTCTTTAAACTACATACATAATTTCACAGGCCAATGAAATGAACACAAAATCTAAAACAAATAAGCATAGTAGCAACACTACTGAGAAGAAGGAGAGCAGTGTACCTGAAATGCACAGAAGATTTTGAAATATAATTTACCTACAATGTAATGAGCAGCATTATTGCTCTTGGTAAAAAACAAAAATTTGCAATATAATAACACAGCAGGAGAAAACATAGTAGTAAAGAAATAGCTACTACTACTCACCAAGCCCGGGATCTCAAGGCCAAGGAGGTCGAGCAGATCTCGCTCACGGGTCAGGACATCCGTCCAGCGGTGGGTGGCCTGGTTGTAGGTGCGCCAGACCCGAGAGTGGTGGTAAATGGCGTGGCACACCTTCTCCCACCGCTTCCGGCGCTCCCGGACCCCGTACACGGCACTGATCTTGCCGCCTCCCATGATGGTCCTGGGGAGGCGGCGCTGAACATAAAAAATTAGTTGGCCCACCTCCTCCGGGGTAAAGATCTCCCTGGGTACGACCTCCTCCCCCCTCAAACGCCCGCACGGGAGCCGGACACGGGGTGCGGGACCCTTCCCCTTCTCGGGATGCTTCCCGGCTGCCTTCACCATGGTCTGGGCGGAAAGGAATAAAGAAAATAGAATAGGGAAGAGAAGAAAAGAAAAGAGTTTAAAAAAGTAGTTTAAAATTAACCAAAAGTAGCAGTAAACACAAAAATATAGGGCTAGAAAAATAGAGGGATAGATAATAAGTAAAATAGATAAAAAAAACTTCAAACAAGCAAAGGATGGCAGAGATTGACAGAGGATACAAAGACCATGCCCAGAACCATAGCAATGAATGAGAAACAAGATGGCCGTGCCCGTTCACGACCGCGCGGGTAAGTTTGCGCGAGATTTTCCTTGCGAACACTCGCGAAACTGTACTAGCGAGCCGCACACTTTGCGAGATTACACTTCGCGCCCGGAAATGGAAATACGTAAGGCAAACAATATGGCCGCGCCCTTGAACGACCGCGAGGGTAACTTCGCGCCTTGCGCTACGAGCTGCTTGCAAAAACGCACAAAACCTTGCAAACTAACACGCCGCAAAAAAACAAATTGCATATTCGCACGAATTCGCGGCTTCCGAATCCGATCTCGCGAGTGTTCGCGCCCCGCAAATCCCGCGAAATTGCAGTAAAACGTGTTTTGCTAAACTGAAAGCACTCGGCAGGTGCAAGAGTTCAAACTCATCATTAGTAACAATTCCCTGTAGTGCTTCCTGACTGGGGCCCCTCCAGAATTCAGTTGCTAGTTGCAACAATTGTATGACCCTGCTCTGACCCTCACAGCAGGCTCATAGAATAGCTACAAGTAGGCCACAAAGGTCCTGGAAAAAAAAAAGCACTGCAACAGAAAGCAAATTACAGATAAGGAAGCAGGTGCCAGACTGGAATTTTAAAACAGTGACACATTAATAAACTAACCCCAAATTAATTCATGTCAGTTGAAGCAGGGCTGGTGTGCTTGCTTTTCCCCCCCATAATCTACAGTGATGATGAACCAGAGGGTGGCATTGATGTAACAGAGGGTTGCAGTGGGGAAACAGAGGGTGCTGGGAACCTGTGATGATGAACCAGACGTAGAAACAACATAATCGTGACCGTTGCGAGCCGAAATGTAAGTTCGCAATTGCGAACTGGTACGAAACCCTCGCGAACTGGCAGAAATCCTTGCGAACACACACAAAAAAAATCCGCAAATTCGCGAGAATTCGCGGATTTTGTGGATTGCGAGTTCGCAAATCTGCAAAATTCGCGAACGCAAGATTCGCAAATTTCGCCCATACTTAGAGATGACCAGCTAACTATAACGTCCCTGAAACCTATGTTTTTTAGTGAACATATATATATATATATGCAGGGGACTTGAGGGGGCGCTGGATTATTGATTTGCCCTACCTGCCATCATACTTGGAGTCTGTGCCTGCCATCTATTCCCTCTCCGCGAGTGAAACCCCGCCGAGCATCTCCTTCCCTAGTTGGCACCATACCGTGGCATTCTGGGATTTGCAGTCTTTGCCTACAGGACTGCACGTGGGAGCTCAAAACCATTAGGGGCGGAGTAAGGTGGACTAATACAACATCGAGGCAGGTTTGCCTACGCCACAGCAGAGCAAGCAGATGGGAAGGAGCGCAGACGAAGGCACACATGCCGAAATGCATTTGCTGAGGACATTTCTTTTAATAAAGTGCCCCCTTGAATCCTCTGCCTGGGTCACTGTTTCTTTTCCTCGGAGGAGAATTTTCGCTCATTAGTAATGAGACTGCCAGTGCGCACTTCAGTGAAACCCCCGCAGCACAAGAGGCCAGGGCGCTCTTGCTTGCTCGTCCGAGCATTTCTTCATTTAGATTGTGTTAGCAATTTCGCCCAAGAACCCACCAGGACGCCGGGACCATGCAGCGGTTAGGAGGTATTCCACTTCCTTCTGGGTGACCGAGATTCCTGTGCCCACCCCCGCGACGAACTCCCGGCTGAGAGATTGCAGCGGTCATAATGGAGGGGACTTGAGGGGGCGCTGGATTATTGATTTGCCCTACCTGCCATCATATTTGGAGTCTGTGCCTGCCATCGATTCCCTCTCCGCGAGTGAAACACCGCCGAGCATCTCCTTCCCTAGTTGGCACCATACCGTGGCACTCTGGGATTTGCAGTCTTTGCCTACAAGACTGCACGTGGGAGCTCAAAACCATCAGGGAGTGGAGTAAGGTAGACGAATACTACATCGAGCCCGGTTTGCCTACGCGCAGCAGAGCAAGCAGATGGGAAGGAGCGCAGACGAAGGCACACATGCCGAAATGCATTAGCTGAGGACATTTCTTTTAATAAAGTGCCCCTTTGAATCCTCTGCCTGGGTCACTGTTTCTTTTACTCGGAGGAGAATTTTCGCTCATATATATATATATATATATACTCATGACATGGTCAGTGAAATCCCTGATGACGTCACTGATGACATCTCAAATGACATCACTGATGACATCATCCAGTGACTATGTGTTTCTATAAAATGTCAGTCAGTCAGTCAAAAGAACTTTATTTTGGCTGTACAGCCATAAAAGCACAGTTAAAATACATCATAGCATAAATGCAATTTAATTCTTGGAACAGCAAAAAAGTACAAGAGGTAATTGTACAAAAGAACAAAAAGTGTTAATGTCACAAGCTTTCACCCAATAGCCTGACCCCCTAAAACTAGGAACCACATGAATAAAAAAATACACACAATTATACAATAAAAAAATTAGAACAATACATATATTTAAAAACAAAGATTTAAGGATAAAACAGTAAAATTGGGACAACCATAAAAATATTTTAAGGCGTTTCTCTAGATGTAGGTAAGTTCAGATATAATACCCTGACATTACTAATTGTAAAGCACAGTCAGGTTGCTGCCCATCTCCTTGTCCTTTAAAATACCTCTGCGTATACACCACATCGCAAATAAGAATTTCGAGTTAGCGACTACAAATAGTGGATGAGTCCCGTATTTTAGTAGCCTGAAAACCTCTCTAAAGTTCCTAAGACCCAGATTTCTACAAAGTTGGAGGACCCACTTGGATCTAGAACCTTTGTAAGCAGGACAGAATAACATGACATGGAGTTCTGTTTCTTCAAAGGAAGAACACCCAGGATAATCTAAGGAAATTGCTCCCTTCCATTTATTTGTCAAGGCGTGGAGCGTGAGCGTCCCATGCCTAAATTGTAAAAAAAACTTCTTTGCCATGAATGGTTGAATACTGTCCAGGGCCAATTCCAATTTGTATTGTTGCTTGGCATCAAGAAAACTGGATGTCAGGCTACATGAATTCATACTCAGGACAATAGAGCAAGTTTGTGTTCTTTAAAAGCTAGCGATAGGGACTTTTTGGGAATAGAGGGGCAGGTCTCTTCTGGCGTTAACCACATGTTTTCCCTCCCTAGTGAATAACATGTGCTTCTAATGTATGACAACCACAGTAGATTTCCTGCTCCCAATATGGACATAACATTCCTCAATTCCCACCTGAAAACAGCTAGCTCAGGCGTGCTCCAGAGGCGACTCCAAAATAAAAGAGGACGAGAGGCAATTAAATCATCAATGGGTCCAATACCCAAATTCATCCTAAGTGGAATTAGAGCGGTGCTTTTTGGAAGACCCATCAGCTGCCTAATAAAAGTATTCTCTTTAAGAGATAAAATGTTAGATGGACAGTGTCCCCACAGTTCAGCTCCGTATAACGAAGCCCCTCTTGCTTGTATTTTATAAATTTCTGCAAGAGGGCCGACCACTTTTTTGGGTACAACTTTTGTGGACTTTTAGGATGCCTCCTATTGACTGCGTTAATTTTAGGTTGGCTTTCTTTATTTGTGTCCCCCAGTCCATCTTATCATTAAGTGTAATACCCAAGTAATCAAATGTGGAAACTCTCTCTAGGGGCCTATCGTCCATTTGTGGGTGAGGGCAGTTAGTAGTGTTGGCATGAAAGACCATATATTTGTTTTTCTGGATATTGATCTCCAAATTCCTCTTCTTGCAGAAAGCACTGAACTCTTCCAGTAGACGCTGCATACTCATTGTTGTTTTAGATAGGAGCAGCGTGTCATCTGCAAACATTAATGCTGGTATTCTGTGGTTCGCTAACCTGGGAGAATCTATGTCCTTTACTGACAGGAGAGTTTCGATTAAACCATTTAGGAAAAGGGAAAAGAGGGTTGGTGCTAAAATACATCCCTGCTTCTTCCCTTTCTCCACGGGGAAGGGAGCTGTCAATTCACCTTTCTTACCAAATCTTACCCTCACATAGGTGCCTTCATGTAGGCGCTTCAGCAGCTGGCATAAATAAACAGGGGCTCCCATATCGTAGAGTAAACCCCAGAGCTGATCGCGCTGCACCATGTTGAATGCTGACTTTAGATCCACAAAGGTTAGGTATAGGCTTCCACCCTCCAAAGTTACAGTTTTCCAAGGGATCAGTTCCAATCTAAGAATCTGATTGATGGTCGAGATTTTGCTTGTAGGAGAGTTAAAACATTCATTTGGTCCATCCATGATTGCAATCGACCCAGGAGAACACGGTCAAATATCTTCTGAGTAACGTCGATAAGGTTTATTGGCCGATAATTTTACGGATTATGGGGTGAGCCTTTTTTTTAAATAGGAATTATTTCTGCACCAGCCCAAGTTGGAGGAAGAGCCATGCCTTGAAAGATGGCATTAAATAAGATCTGCAAATAGGGTGCCCACACTACTTGTTCATTCCTAAAAAGGGCACCAGGTATTCTATCCAATCCTGGTGCCTTATTAGGTAGAAGTTTGTCCAGCGCCAGAGTGACTTCTGCCAGTGTGCAGGGTAGTGGACCCTCGTTTGGGGGTGCTAAATCTATATCAATTGCCTGATATACTACAACTTCAACTAGAGGCCTTGAATATAAAACTTTAAAATGGGTTCTTCAAGCTTCTTCCCCCAGATTTGGTTTAATAGCAGAGCTGCCTTCAGAATTACCAGTCTTGACTAGGCTCCAAAAGCCTCTCATGTCTCTGGTATCTAGAGCTTTCTTTATTGCTTCCAGTTGTTAAATTTCCCAAGCTGTTTTAGCTTCAGCTAGAGTAGTTTCATAGTGTAACCTGCTTGCTTTAATACATGTGATATCCTTCTTCTTAATCACAAGTATCAAAGCCCATTTGGCTTTTCTACATGCTTTACTATAAGAAAAGATGTTTAGGTTTGGGATTGGAGTGATTGCTATTTTCACTATTGTAGAAAAATTCAGCTAACTTTTCAACCATGTCCTGATGGTCTTTACTTAACAACAACAAGGATTCATCACCCTGATTAATATCCAGCATTTCAAAGGCGGTCTCTAAAAAGGGAATGATTTGTGTGTAGAGGGAAGCACATTTTTCAGTAGATGCAACAAGGGTTCCCTAGCGTACTCTTCTGCCTCCTTCCACTGCAGTTAAATTTGGGGCTGATTGAGTTGGCAAGACAAAGGGATTATGGTCACTTTCACATCAAGGCTGGACCATAAAATCCTTGATTCTAGACCAAATCGCAACATCTACCAGGATGTAATCAATGATAGAGGCATGTCCCAATTTATTAAAAGTAACATTTCCCGGGCTGTCAGCAGGGAATCGACCATTACATGTCCTAAGCGAATGTGTAAGAGTGAGAAAGTTCATTTGTAGGACAAGGGTGGTCCACCCCCGAGTTGGGTAAATATTAGATTCCAGAATGGCCCAAACAGAGTCCTCCTCACTGGTAATGGTACTACTTGTGCCATTAAGAGGTTCAAAATGACAATTAAAATCCCCTCCAATTATTGTGTGTACAGACTCGGTAAGGTAGATAGAAAGGAGGCCAAACCATCTAAGGTCTGAGAGGTTTGCTCCACCCTCACTGGACGTGAATAAATATTAATAATAGCCATGTTTAATGTGTCATAAAAAGAGAGGAGGATGCACAACATGTCCAGGGAATCAGTATCCATCAACTTGATGGTACAGCCCAAGTGTACAGCAAACCAGATACAAAGACCCACTGAGAGTCTGCCCCTAGGCCCCTGGATAGCTGGGATTGAGTATGCAACATAACCTACTCTATACAGTGGTATGATAGACCATGATTCCTGGAAGAGGCATAGGTCATGTGTATCAATATATTCTCCCCAATCGGGGAGATCCATTTTAGAAATGAGACCTGCTATATTCCAGGATACCATCTTAATGTTCTTCGGATGTATTGCAGTATCGATCGGTGTATGCAAGGGTCGCTTCTCCTGGTGTAGATCTTGGCTAGTACTCCCCACCACTCTGTATAGTATCAAGGGACTCCCCTGGTGTACTAATAGAGACACCAGGCCTACCAGGAACCACTATAGCCTCGCAGGGGAACATCCTTTACGACGCGGGTGTTACCCCGCGCTACCATTACGACGCATCTCTTACAACGCAAGTCGTAACCACGACTTGCGCTGGAGGGCGCTCAAGGACAAGGAATAGTTAATTTACTACTCCAACACCTTCCCTACTATCCACGGGGACTGGTGTTGGAATAGTAAATTCAACTATTCCTAAGTCCGCACCCTACAGCGCAAGTCGTGGTAACGACTTGCATTGTAAAACACGCGTTGTAACGGTACGCATGGTAATAGCCCGCGTCGTACCATCATACATCCGCCTCGCATGTTTTCCTAGGTTGGTAACTCACAGGTTCAAATCTTCCACAGTTTTGGTGCTCTAATGGCTGAGTGGGTATACCTTCTGTTTGTTTGACTGTAGGATCCAGTCAATCAACTAGGTCTAGGGAGCTGTATCTATTGCTTACTGGAATGTTAAAAGACAAGAGATATTCCGACCCCAACCCATGTTTGGCATATTTCCAGTCTGTCCTCTCGACTCCCACTTTTTGTATACACTTCCCATCTTTTCTAACAGGGAATTGGGTGGGTAGAATAAGCCTAATGGGGGTGTCTGGATTCCACTATTATTCTCCCTGATTGGTCCCCATTTAAGAATGTGCTGGACCGTCCTGGTGTCCTTAAAATTAATCAAAACACAGTCCCCCGGAATGTCTTTTCGCCTCTGTCCCAGCCAACTGACCCTCCGTGCAAATAGTATTTCACTCTGGATTAAGGGGGGAAGGGGTCTATGTTTATTTAGCAAACAAATGATTTCATTTTTCAGCTCAGGATATAGCTCCCCACTACCTGATTCCAACGCTGGTATTCCAGCTAAAATAACAACATAAGGCGTAGGAGCTGGAGGTAGGTCAATACAAGGCGGGGAAGGGTTTAATACCCTTCGGTTAAGTTGGCAAATGTTCCCATTATCTCCTTAACAGTTTCTAAGTGTATTTTGATCCACTAAAGGGCCTGTAGTTATTAGCTTATTCCTCGAGCCATGATCGATGTCCCCAGCTTGTGTTGTTCCCTGCTGAAAGACTACTGGGTCTACAACGTGATGAATAGTCGAGATAGGCCCAGTCGGCGGGTTTAGTACAGATGACACGGTAATGGCAGGTGGGGCAACTTGTATGCGTTGGTGATCAGGGGCTTGGACCAACAATTTGTTGGTTCCGAAGGTAATCAGGGCAGTGTCTAATTTGTTCCCCCATGTGTCCTCTAATAAAGGCTACTTCTCTAAGTGACTGGTTACGACTTCTAGCTTGGATTTTATAAGCCTTTCAAAGTGAGATTTGAGCTGCTTAGCCAGATTAGAGGCCCATAGGGGAGCCTCCATTGGCTCTATACGATTAGTACCAGATACATGACCCTCTGGCTGTTGTTTTGGAGCTGCCCTCAGTGTGCGGTTTACTTGCCCCCCCCCCCCCCCCTTGTGCCCTTTTTGTTTCCGCTGGCCACCTTTCCTATTTGCCCCCGTATCATTTTTCATAAGTTTTCCGGAGTTACATTGTCTAGGACAGTCATTAGGTCCGGGTTATGGGAAAGATTTACTGTTTGAGAAGAATCAGTGACCCCTATTTCCAAGGTTGGGGTAATTCTTTGGATCGTTGGTGTTAGTGAGAGACGTCTCTCAGTGCATTCGATCTCACCAGAAGCAGCCCCAATTACCTGGCCTAACATTTTATCAATAGCTGTAGGTTTCACAATGGGGGAACACACTGAGGCCTTCTGTCTAGTATTTGGCCTTGTAAATGGAGGTATACTTTCCCCCATGATAAATAGAGTGGCTGGTTCAATTAGGTGGAGGTGACAGTCTCTCTAAAATACTACAGAGAGTATAAATCCTAGATCTTTACTTATTACACCCCCCCAAATGCTCTCCCACATTCAACAAATGTTGCCAAGTAACCAAACATTCAACTTAATAACTCACGTAACACAAGTCTTTAGGGGGTTGGCCCAGCCCAGCCTCAGTCAGTCTCGAAGGGGCTCAGAAGGGCCCGCACCTTGGCCCGTGGGCATCTCGCGATGCGGGAGCCCTTCTCCGCTTATCAAGCGCCTTCTGGCGCTTCCTGATGACGTGGTTGGTAGGCGCCACAGGAGGAATGCCGGGACTTGGAGTCCTTAGACCAGTGCCGGTCGCAGTAATACAGCAGGAGCAGCGGGCAGCCAAAGGTGAGCTTGCGGTCCCCTTGGACCGTTTGTGTCGAAGAGATGGCAGTGTCTAGGAATTAGCGGGACCCGTGGAGTGGGAGCCCTTCTCCGCTTATCAAGCGCCTCCTGGTGATTCCTGATGACGTGGTTGGTAGGCGCCACAGAATGGATGCCGGGACTTGGAGCCCTTAGAACCGCGCTGGTGGAAGTAATACAGCGGGAGCACCGGGGATCCAAAGGTGAGCATTGCGGTCCCCTTGGACCGTTTGTGTGGAAGAGATGGCAGTGTCCAGGAGTTATATATATGCCAAGGTGTATTGAAGAATGAATGGGTGTATAAGAGTCAGGATGCATGATTAAGAAGGTGTGTGACTGACTGTATAAGTGAGTGATTAATTGTGTCTTACTTAATGCATGTGTTAGTGACTGATACAGACATTCACACCGTTTAGGTTGTCAGTTGCTTTGTAAGTGGTTGCATGGGTTGGTGAGTAGCACAATGAGGATATATATGGGCTATTGATTGGTTGTCCGAGTATCTGTATGGGTGCCTGAGTGTCTGTGTGGGTGGGTGGAGGTGTGTGACTCTGTGCATATATGTGTGAGTGGATGATTCCCTGGGTGTGTGTGTTCAAGACTGTATCTGTGAAGGGCTGTATGGCTGGGTGAGTGTGTGTATGGGTGTGTTGGTGAGTGAATGGATGCCTCAGTAGTACATGTGTGAGTAACTGCATATGTGAAAGGTAGTATATGTGAGTGTTGGAGTGTATAAATGACTATATATGAGAGTGAGTGATTGTGAGAGTGCCTGTATGGATCAGTGTGTGCTTGTATTAGTTATTGTTTTTGAGTGTAAGTATGTGTTAGTATATGTTTAAATAAGTGAGGTGGTATGTGTATAACTGTACAGGTGAGTAAATGAAAGTGTGATTGATTATTTCCATGACTGACTAGGTGTGTAAATAACTCTATGAATGAGAGGCAGTGTGTGAGTGTCTGTATAGATATGCGAGTGCATATGATAATGCTGTATTGATGGCTGACTATATGTATGGGGGACTGTATGGGTGAATGAGTGGATGTGTGTGTAGAGCTAGGAATTAGTGAGTGGATAAGTACTAACTGGTATTGGAGTATTCATGGTTTCGAAAATGATAGTCTGTATTTTAGAGTGGGTGTATCAAGTGTTATATTAGGGTGAGATGAGGTGCATCAAATTTTCATGTGGATGATGCCATCAGTGATCTCATCAGTGATGTCACTGACCATGTCATGAATGATGTAATATCTGACATCATCAGCAGTGCATTGCGGGGGCGCGAGTTATAGTTAGCTCAACTAACTATAACGGGGGAATTTCTATGGTTTTGTATGAGTGAAATGTCCAACTAACTATAACTTCCCTGAAACCTATGTTTTTTTCAGTGAATTTGTAAGGTTTTTTAAATGCTAATTTCTAACTATAAAGTGCCTGAAACCTATGGTTTTTCAGTGAATTTCGATGGTTTTTTTTAATGCTACTTTCTAACTATAACGTGACTGAAACCTATGGTTTTTTTAGTCAATTTCAAAGGTTTTTTAAATGCTCATTTCTATCTATAACGTGCCTGAAACCTATTTTTTTCAGTGAATTTCAATGTTTTTTTAATGCTAACTTCTAATTATAATATTACTTTACCCTATAGTTTTTTCCGACACCTAAGAAGGACACAACACCCACTGCCACAACCATCAAGACCTCTCCCCCATACCACCCTCTCCCTACTACCACCAAGGCAGTGCAGAACAGGACATCGAACCCTCCAAAAATGGCATGGTCCCTCAGCCATATAATCTCTCAATGTTGGAAAATGTGCCAATCGCTTTTTCAGTAAATTTGAATTTTTAAAAAAAATACTAATGTCTAACTTTGATGTTCCTGAGACCTATTTTTTTGTGAATTTCAAAGGTTATTTAAATAGTATCTTCTAATTATAAAGTTTAAAAAAAACTATGTTTTTCTCAGTATTTATGAAAAAAATATATTTTGTAACTTATTATCCTAAAAATAGTTTTTATATTTTTTTATTTGTTATTTATATAATGTCTTCTTGTTTTTTAAATATTAAACAACTATATATAGTATGAAAGGGAGCCCAACCCAGAGCCACATCTGCAGACCAACACATGTCATAGACCTACTGATCAAGCAGCTCCAACACCCAAGAACTCCACAACACCCACCACCACCCCCAGGACACCCCTTTACCACAGAGGCAGCATAGAACAAGACAGCAAACCTTACAAAAACGACATGGCCCCTCAGCCACACAATAGCTGAATATTGGGACAGGTGTGAACAAACTTTTTGTGAAGGAAGCAATTCACCCAATAATAACATTGCACACAATGCAAAGTGTAGTGGTGATATGCTGGACACATCTCAATATGCACAACACACACCTGTCCATGTGCACAAATACTACTGGTGCTTGTAGTATTGTGGACAGTGGACCCAACCATGTTACGTCAAACATTAGGGAAGATCTCAGTCATGTAGCTGTGTCATCCCCCCTGTAAGCATAAGCGTAACTGGAGAGGACTGGTCCAACGTATGCCACTTCAGCGTAGGAGTGTGAATAAATAGGCCGAATCTCTGGGCGTGGTTGACTTATGGGAAAGCCAAAGCGTCTGCCAGGGTGGCGCCCCTCAACCAGCCACAAGGCCGCTGTCGTGACCGCCAGCCTCCTGAGCTGATCTCTGGCTTCCGCCACACAGGCCCCCAGCGGCACAGCACCGCAGACTTATATCTGTACAAACTACTGCCTTTGAATACACTGCGGACAACAAGGCTCACAATTCACATCGATTCGAGATTGCAGATGACGCAGTCCAGTAGGCAACAGACATTGCTCAAGTCGCCAACACGTGGCTGTGTGCCCTTCCTCACCGCTGCCTTCGGCCTACACTGCGGTGATTAGGGCTCACAATTCATATTGAGTTGCAATTGCAAATGACGCAGTCCAGTAGGCAACAGAAATTGCTCAAGTCAACAATACGTGGCTGTGTTCCCTTCCTCACTGCTGCCTCCTGCCTACACTGCGGTGACTAGGGCTCACAATACAGATTGATTCGCGATTGCAGATGACGCAGTCCAGTAGGCAACTGACATTGCTTAAGTCAACACGATGTGCCTGTGTGCTTTTCCTGACCGCTGCCTCCAGCATACACTGCAGTGAATAGGGCTCACAATACAGATCGAGTCACGATTGCAGATGACGCAGTCCAGTAAGCAACAGACATTGCTCAATTCAATGCCACATGCCTGTGGGCCCTTCCTCACCGCTGCCTCCTGCCTCCACTGTGGTGAGTAGGGCTCACAATACAGATCGAGTCGCAATTGCAGATGTCGCAGTCCAGTAGGCAACAAACATTGCTACCACTACGGCCTACCCGGACGATGCATCATTGGCACAGTAGATCCCACACTTGCAACTATGTCCTGAGTCCTGACTGGCAGTGACCCCAAGTCAGTGGCACCGACCACAGCATCAGACTCCCTTCGGCCGAGTGCGCCCGACCCGGACCACGCATCATCGCAGGGTACGTACATGCTGAGCGCCAAAGGTACTACTAACTCACTGCACCATAAGTCAATAGCCACGTGGCCGTATTGAAGCACAATTCAATAGACAAAACATAGCTCCGAGTGCGGCCCTTCTGGACCACGCTTCATCTCTGGATACGTAAACGCTCAATGCCAAAGGTACTACTAACTCACTGCACCATAAGTCATCGCCACGTGGCTGTATTGAAGCAGAATTTAATAGACAAAAGAAATTGCTCCGACCACGCATCATCGCAGGGTACGTATACGCTGAGCGCCAAAAGTACTACTAACTCAGTGCACCATAAGTCATCGCAAGTAAGAGTGAACAGTTTTATGTCAGCAGTGACGCATACTATCATTTGAAAATCACCCAAAAATACTTATCATATGAAAGGAACAATCGAGGTACATTAATGATTACAATGCGGTGATTTAAAAGATGTGGAATGCAAATATGGACATACAATATGTTGCAGATAACTGAATTGCTGTTTCTTGCTTTGTCACATGATATATTACCAAGTCTGAGAAGACAGAATTGAAAGAAATATGTGGGAAAAAATTTCACAGGAGAACACACTTATCAAAAAATTGTACAGCTTCAGCTTAAAGATGCTTTCACATCGAGAAATTAGATCCTACGAATGTTCGCGTCAATAGACATCTGCAAGTTTATATTCAAAGTCAAGAGGAATCATCTGGATTAGTCTAGGTATTGCTGCAGAAATGGAGTTTTAATATAAATGATATAAAACAACTTTGTGATAATATAGAGTTACGTTTCTTTGATAGTCAAGAGAAGTGTACAGAAGATAACAGTTTGATAAGTGTAGGTGTTTAAGAAGAGATGGAAGATAATAGTGATGTAAAGTTTCAAAACGAATTAACAAAATTTAAAGTAGTTTCTGGTGAAAATCCCAATTAAGTATAACGTCCCTCAAATCTACACAATAATCTTTTAGTATCCTTACTTCAAGAACTTGCTTTATATCACGTGGTGCCACTGAACCTGAACTACACAAGCCGATCCCACATGTGTACCTGTGCCCTGAGTCCTGAATGGCAGTGACCTCAACTTCGTGGCAGCGACCACAGCGCCAGACTCCCTACGATCAGTGAGGCATATTTCCATATGCAAAGCTGGCAACACGTAGTCCCACTAACCCTCTTTAACATACGCCAATCCCACATGTGTAACTGTGTCCTGAGTCCTGAATGGCAGTGACCCCAACTTTGTGGCAGCGACCACAGCACTAGACTCCCTTCGATCAGTGAGGCATATTTCCATATGCAAGGCCTGCGACACGTAGTCCCACTAACTCTCTTTAACACACGTCGATCTCACATGTGTAACTGTGTCCTGAGTCCTGAATGGCAGTGGCCCCAACTTCATGGCAGAGACCACAGAACCAGAATCCCTTCGATGAGTGAGAGGTACTTGCATATGGAAGGCCGGCGACACATGGTACCACTGAACCTGCACTACATAGGTCGGTGGAGCCACCTACGTATGCATGTGGCTGTGGGCCCTTGCTCACCACTACCTCTGACCTACACTATGGTCAGCAGGCCTCACAATTCAGATAGAGTCCCGATTGCACATGACGCAGTCCAGTCGGCAAGACACATTGCTCCCAGTGCGGCCCATCCACACCAAGCATCATCACAGGCTCAACAGTCTTAATGCTACTACTGCCACTAACCCTAAATAACACAAGCCGATTCCACATCTGTAACTGTGTCCTGAGTCCTGAATGGCAGTGACCCCAAGCCCGTGGCAGTGACCACAGCACCAGACTCCTTCTGATCAGTGAGGCATATTTCCATATGCAAGGCCGGCAACACGTAGTCCCACTAACCATCTTTAACACAAGCTGATCCCACATGTGTAACTGTGTCTGAGTCCTGAATGGCAGTAACCCCAACTTTGTGGCAGAGACCACAGCACCAGACTCCCTTCGATCAGTGAGGCATATTT
This sequence comes from Lissotriton vulgaris, assembly GCF_964263255.1. Classification (NCBI taxonomy): domain Eukaryota; kingdom Metazoa; phylum Chordata; class Amphibia; order Caudata; family Salamandridae; genus Lissotriton; species Lissotriton vulgaris. The sequence continues at coordinate 1,806,217,800 of NC_141685.1, forward strand.
CCATATGCATGGCCAGCGACACGTAGTCCCACTAACCCTCTACAACACAAGCCGATACCACATGTGTAACTGTGTCATGAGTCCTGAATGGCAATGACCCCAACTTCATGGCAGCGACCACAGCACCAGTCTCCCTCTGACCAGTGAGGCATATTTCCATATGCAAGGCCGGCAACACGTAGTCCCACTTACCCTCTTTAACACAAGCCAACCCCACATGTGTAACTGTGTCCCGAGTCCTGAATGGCAGTGACCCCAAGCTCGTGGCAGCGACCACAGCACCAGATTCCTTCTGATCAGTGAGGCATATTTCCATATGCAAGGCCGGCAACACGTAGTCCCACTAACCCTCTTTAACACAAGCCAACCCCACATGTGTAACTGTGCCCTGAGTCCTGAATGACAGTGATCCCTAGCTCGTGGCAGAGCGACCACAGCACCAGTCTCCCTCTGATCAGTGAGGCATATTTCCATATGCAAGGCCGGCAACACGTAGTCCCACTTACCCTCTTTAACACAAGCCAACCCCACATGTGTAACTGTGTCCCGAGTCCTGAATGGCAGTGACCCCAAGCTCGTGGCAGCGACCACAGCACCAGATTCCTTCTGATCAGTGAGGCATATTTCCATATGCAAGGCCGGCAACACGTAGGCCCACTAACCCTCTTTAACACAAGCCAACCCCACATGTGTAACTGTGCCCTGAGTCCTGAATGACAGTGATCCCTAGCTCGTGGCAGAGCGACCACAGCACCAGACTCCCTTCGATCAGTGAGGCATATTTCCATATGCATGACCGGCGACACGTAGTCCCACTAACCCTCTTTAGCACAAGCCGATCCCACATGTGTTACTGTGTCCTGAGTCCTGAATGGCAGTGACCCCAACTTCATGGCAGCGACCACAGCACCAGACTCCCTTCAGTTTTATTTGTTGTTGTTTTCTTTAAATAAAATGCTTTATATGTAAATCTATACATTACTAAGATTCTTCTTTGTCCAACTGCACACGGACAATTCTAGGCCCAAGAAGGCTGTTGGGGGGTATGTTGTTAATGTGGGAAGAGGGTGCGCTACCTGCTGATGTGGGGAGAGGCAGAGTGAAAGGGGTATCTCTCACAGAAAGAACTCTGTTATCTTTTCAGAAATACCTCTGCATGATGCCAGCTGACGGACTGAATCACAAAATAATTTTTCAATACCTATGTAGTGTGAGTTATGAACAGTTTGCACCCGGGCTTGCAGAGGGACAGCTGTGGCCCCTGGGCTTGACTCGCAGAGGGAGAACTACGAGCCTTCTGCTCCCAAAGGAACAGCAGCATAGTAGCTCGCAGAGATACAGGCACACTAGCATACTAGCTCGCAAAGGTAGAGAGCTGCGAGCAGATGGACTGGCTTCTAATGGCATAGCTACGAAGTGGTGATGTTGAGCAGAGGAAGTGTGAAAGAGTATCTCGCACAGACAGAGCTCCGCTATATTAAATTGCCCCCGAGACCTTTCTTTTATATTTTTACTCGATGCAAGAAAGCACGCTTTCTGGGCCAAGACCTTTATCCCTGCCAAATTTGGCATAATTGCGTTCAGCAGTTTGACCTTTAGCCTTGTTTAAAGTTTCCTATGGAAAATCCATTGAGTAAACACATTTTCACACCCCCCACATAGCTACCTGTCGCAGGCGTACTCGCTATTAGGGTGCAGGTCAGTGGTCTAGTTGTCAGCATGTTATGGCCACTCCCTGAGCGCAGGTTTGCACACACACCACACCCATCAGGCACATACGTCAAAGGCCATGTGACCACGTAAATATAATGGATCGACAACGTCATATCCTTTATTGCCGGTGCTGACTGGATGGCGGACGCTCCATGGGTCTGAATCATAAAGAGGCCATGAAGAGTTGCACAGTGGGTTAGTTGCACACTGAGCTGTATGGCCGTCAGGGGCCTATTACCACGGGGCACGAACTTGAGTTGCACAGGGTTAGTGCCACCCGAAGCTGATGTGGCCGTCAGGGGCCTATCACCACGTGGCGCACACTTGAGTTGCCCAGGGTTAGTGTCACCCAAAGCTGATGTGCCCGTCAGGGGCCTACCACCACGTGGCACTGACTTGAGTTGCACAGGGTTAGTCGCACCATAAGTTCTATGGCCGTCAGCGGCCTACCACCAAATGGCGCGCACTTGAGTTGCACAAGGTTAGTGCCACCCGAAGCTGATGTGCCCGACAGGGGCCTACCCCCACGTGGCACAAACTTGAGTTGCACTGGGTTAGCGGCACCAAAAGCTGATGTAGTCTCCGCCATTGATGACTCAGGACTCAGAGACATGTGTGAGATCTGCCGGGCCGCGTGAGATCAACGGAGTTTTAACGGGCACGTGGAGCACCCACTGGTAGACACTCCGGTGACAGCAGGTAATATTTGGTCATGGATGCACAGGGGCGGCACTGTCTCTCTCTCACTTCCCTCTCTTCACTCTGTCTCTCACTCTCTTCCTTCCTTTCCTTCTATCTCTCTTCCTTCTCCCTTTCTCACTCCCTTTCTTTCCTTCCCCCTCATTTTCTCTGGCTTTTTTTCCCTTCTTTGTTTCTCTGTGTCTCACTCCTCTGATATGCACATTACACACGCCCTTATTTTGTGCTTTATTTTCCAGGCTCTGTCATCGACATCTATGGTCCCCACAGGAGTGTTCCGCCTTGTTGTTTTGTATTCTTTTTGTTAAATTTAATTTATTAGTTTATCGTTTATAAATATATAAAATATATATATATATTTATATATTCCGCTCAAGGTTTCCACCAGGTTCACAATTGGAACCTGCAGGGGCTTGAGCGCGAATATATTTATATATATATATATATTTTTGGTTGTTTTCATAAGTGCTGAGTGACTCTTTCTCATTCTTATTACAGTTATTTGGTGGTGTCCACCATGGTGTTAATTTTGGGGCAGTTATTGCGGGAATACTGGTGTTGTCTGCAGTTTGCAACAACTTCTGAATAGTGTGTTAGATTTATCTCAATTTTAGTTGCATTAAAGTGCTGATAATGAAATGCAGAGTAGCCATTCCCATGCAAAAAGACACATGGTGCACTTTTGGGATTTATTCTAAATATTAAAATCCTGTATTGAATTGCACTGTAGTAGTGGGTGCACTTACAGTGTACACACAAAATCATGGAAGAAATGCCATTGTATTTATATTGATTGGGAATAGTGGGTCAGGTGCTTGATCTAGATGGGATACCCTTCCCAGTTCATTTATTGTTCTGTACACGAAACAATCACATCACAACTTTCACAACAACTGCGATGCGAAACAAATCCGGCAATAAGCCGCGTTAGCACCAGGGATTTTACACCTGCTTTCTGCTGGTGTTGAGCAGGACGACTACCTGCAGCATGAAAGGGAACACAGTCAAGAGCCACACCGAAACACCCACAAGTGCCATAGAGTCAATGAGCAGGATACAGGGATACCCATGAGGGCCACAACACTCATCACAACAACCCCAGGACCTCCAACGCTCTCCAAACCCGCATCTCACCAAGTGTGTCTGTGTGGTCATTGTGTTAGCATGATTGGCACGGGCCCTGCAACATCACAGTGTGCTGTGTTCAGCGGACGTTACCATGTCACCTCAGCGTTGGCAGTGACCCTGGACATGTAGCTACTCACGCATCTTCCTGTATGCACAAGCAGCGTGTGCTGGTCCGGCGTACACAGGTCAGCGCAGGGGTGTGCCTATCCAGCAAAGGGAACGGGGTGTCTCGGACATGTCTGTGTGCAGGAAGTACAGAAAGTGTGCCTCTGTGTTCTGGTGTGGCCTGCCACAAGGTCTGCAGCAGTCGATGTTGTAAAGTGGCATGCACTACCTCCAAAGGGCAGTGTCAAAGTGTTACACTTCTGCTGCATGTCCCGGGTGCACTACCTTTGGCAGTGCTGCGGATCACTTACCAGCTGAGCTTCCGCATTGCGGACGTCACATGCGTTCAACCTGTATTCCAATGTCGCACGTGCCTATCTGAGTGGTGCATGGACGTGTGCCTCTCCAACGAGTGAGTAGCTGACATGGATTCTGACAGCGCCCTGTGTTGGCCCATGACCAGAAGTGTCATGGTGATGCCCGTTTATGTCATGCATGGATGTTTGGTAAGCATGTTGAGAACTGGGCCTGGGAGATTGCACGTGTTGTACTATGCAGTGAGCAAATTGACCCACTTCCTGATTCTGCTTTGGTGCACATTGGGAACAGTGGTTGGAGTCAGCACATCAGTCCCGGTCACCTGATGGATTACGTCGATGACATGTCAAATATTGTGGCCAACCATCACTCATTAGAGAGAGTCCGTTCATGGACAAGTGACAAGGTACCTGCAACCACGACTCAATGTGCCACATTGCACGTGTCCCGCCGCATTATTGCACGTTGTATATCTGGTCACATGTCCCAAAACAACAGTGGACATGGCTGCATTGGCATCGAATTATGTCTGAGGAGTGGACAACCAACGCTGCTTGACACTGACGTGTGTTGGTGCTGTACTACCCCGAGGTGAACATGGACGTTTACGTACGTTCCTTATTCAAGCATGCTGCTGCATTTGTCTGCATATCGTGGCGCTACTCTTGGCCGTACTGACACACACTTTTTTTTATAAAGTTTCCACATTTTCACTTGTCTCCAAATGTATTGTGTCTTGATTTGTATGCCAATGTGTGTGTCACGCACTCTCTGGCTGCCTGCAATACGTGAATTGCTACCCCATCCGGACTGTGGGTTTGTACCTAGCGTTCTCATGTGCCTCTTTCGTACTGATGCTTTTGGACGCTTATCCGCCACAGGTGAGTGCATTTGTGTCCTGTGTTCGATTGTGCGAATGTTTGTGTTTGGACAACATTGTGTTGGATGTTGGTATACTCTGCTTCCTATGTGTGTGTGCTGCATTGTGTGTGAGATGTCCCTTCATGTGAGCTTTTTTTCACCCTTCTCCCTTTCAGGTAGTGTGGTTTTCCCTTCTATGCTCGTTCAGTAGTGTGATGTTGGCCGGTTGTGTGACTTGTGCTCCTTGTTGGTGTGTTTAATTTTGACCATGGTTTGTCTATAGTTGTGCTGTACTTAATTGTGCATGTGTGCCATTGTGCCCATCTCCCCTGTCCCCCCACTCCCTGCTTCTTCCTCTTCCTGGTGCTGTTATGTCTGTAATTGTGTTGCTCCACACATAAATACATGTAATGAACAAATTCGAATAGTACCTTGATTATTTTAGGTTTCAAAACTTGTCTCTATTGTTTATTTTTAATTTTCCATATAAACAGTTTTTTTAATATTCAAGGACACACAGAAGTCAGAAGTGCAACGTATTCTATCAACACACTTTCTAGAACATTCTACAACATGTGCAGGTTAAAAGTTCATCATTTTTATTAAACTTAACAATATTTTTTTTGCAACATTTTCTCGAACATTTAACGGCACGTGCAGGTTAAAAGTTCATCATTGTTTTAAGTTCAAACAGTGCCTTCCAATTGCAAGTACCAGGTGTGGTTGAGTTGAGCAAATTTTATCCTATAATATCTACTCCACGTTTAAACTGCTTTTTCTTAACCAATCACAAAGATCCTTTTTCACAAAACGAATGTGCACCCTACTTTTAAAAAACAATGCTTTTCATCTCCCAATCAGGTATCGTTTTGTATGGCAAAAAAAAGTAGTTCCCCATCTTTAAACATATCTCTTATTCTACGAACGGACTGAATGAGCTACAGACATCTATCCATTCCTCCCAGCCATACCTTCAAAATGCTAGTGTGGATCGTAGGACATTGCTATGTTTTCTGGCGCAAGAGGTATGCAGAACAGAGACGTATTGACTTAGACCTAGGTTTCCAAATGTGGACATTAAATGGTTTGGAGAGAGAGTATTGAAGTGGCACCAAATGTTGCCTTTGGTTAAAACCTGTTTGCATCTTCAACACCCTGACCTCATGATTGTGCACTGTGGTGGAAACGACCTAGGCACATTGACTGGGGTAGGTTTGCAAATGCTAATGAAGGACATCTTTCGACAACTGATGTTGCTTTTGCCTCAAACTGTCTTTGTATATTCCACTATATGCCAAAGACAGAACTGGAAATGGTCAAACCAATTTTGTCCTCAGATTGAAAAATCTAGGAAGAATGTCAACAAAGCTGTGTCTGCATACCTCAGAGAACATAGGGCTTTTTTTAGATACACCTTATATTTCCAATATCGGTTTGCAGAGTGACAACTGTGATCCGGCTAGCACAGGGAGAACTGCGGGCCATCGAGCAGCCTCGCAGAGGGACACCTGAGGCCCGTGAGCTCAGCTCGCACAGGGAGGTCTACGGTCCGTAGACTTGGCTCGCACAGTGTGAGCTACGGGTCATCGGCTCGCAAACGCACACCAGCATGCTGGCTCGCAGAGGGAGAGCTTGGCTCTAACTCGCAAAGGGACAGCCCCTCCTACACCATTCACCCCCAAACTTTAAATATAGGAGCTAATCAAAAAAAGCGAAACTTTTTGGGTAATTTCATAAAGTTTCGTCAAATAATGCCAAAGATACAAGCAAATAGAAGACTCCACGAGGGGGGGCGTGCAACCCCCTTCCAACATAAGTGAAGCCCTGGGGCTGTGTGGATCCCAGCCGACCCCACAACCCCTGCAAGCCCATGCTATTATTTTTTAAGAAATACTCCCGGAACCTAGCCCAGCTAAGGGCCTCATTGAAATAAAACATGAGAACCTACGACCCCAGTCCGAATTCTTGTCGATTTTTTATTTTTTTTAAAATAATATTTTGGGCCCTGCGGGTCATCTGGAACCCCCTGACCAGACCTAGTGGGTCAGGGTTTTTCTACTCTGCCCCCTTCTCTTGTTTTATACCTTTGTTTCTCTGTTTTTGGAAGACTCGCTTCTACCGAGCCACAAGATGGCGGCCAACACTTCCTGGTTTGGAGTACTAGCAGCCAATCACAGTGAAGCTCAAGCATGCGACTTAGGTTCCGCCCAGATATCAAAAGTTTTATTTTTCAGCAACTACTGAACAGATTTACACCATTTCTAATAAGGTTGTTATCTGACCCAAGCACTATCTTTCTGCCAAATTTGGGGTAATCCTGTTCAGTAGTTTCTGCTGTAGCCTTGCACAAAATTTCCTATGGGAAAAATATTTTCTTACTCTTATTTTTTGAATTTCTCAAAAACTACTGAATGGATTTACATAATTTAATAAAAGGTCGCTTTCTGAACCAAGTTCTACTTTTCTGCCAAATTTGGGGTAATTGCATTCAGCAGTTTGAGCTGTAGCTCGTTGCAAAGTTTCCTTTGGAAATTAACATGGAGAAAATGACTTTTGGGACCCCCCTTTATCTCAGCCCCGCTTGACGAATCACCCCCACACTTTCAGGATAGGAGATGACCTGGATAGACTTATTTTTGGAAGAATTTCAGACAAATTTGTCAAATGACGCCAAAGCTATTAACAAATCAAAAATGCTTTTCCTATGGAAACTAGGTTCTAACTATAACTACCTACTGGCGACCACCAGTAGGTAATATATATATATACACAGAAAAAAACATAGGTTTCAGGCACGTTCTAGTTAGAAATTAGCATTTAAAAAACCTTAGAAATTCACTGAAAAGAACAGGTTTCAGGGACGTTGTAGTTAGTTGGACATTTTGTCAGGTTTTGCTTTTCGGAATCCAGAAGCAGCGAGTAATGGTCTACCTCTTGATATCACCAACACCCCAAGGTATATATACAGGGTGTTCGAGGGATCAGGCGAGGGTAGGGAATGGGAAGGGGCAGAGTGGGAATATATAGGACCTGAAACAACAAAGACAAACATATAAACAGTGCATACAATTGCCTACTCTCAATAAATCTCACTAGGTTAATATCTACCTCTTCCAGGTATACATTATCTCCCTTTATGAGCAAGCTATCCCAGGTTCTGCGTAGTCCAGAATCGGCATCTATAATACAGAACTCACAAGGGTTAGTACTCAGTCTACCCTGCAAAACAACCATACCTTCCTTATCCTGTAACCCCTCATACATACCTAGATTCCTGAAATAGCAATCCTAAAACAGCATTCAAATTCGGTTGGGCTTCAGAGAACCACCTGAAGGCTCCTCCCTTATCCCCAAAAATGTAAAGGAATAGAATCCAGAAAAGTGAAACTTAAAGAAAGTTCTTAAGCAAAATCATAGTGTGCTGTTTCAATCAATCAATCAATCACTGCATTTCTAAAGCGCGCTACTTAACCGTGAGGGTCTCAAGGCGCTGGGGTGGGGGGGGGCGCTACTGATCGAAGAGCCAGGTCTTGAGAAGTCTTCTGTCTGAAGGCCAGCAGGTCCTGAGTCTGTTGTAGGCTGGTAGGGAGGGCGTTCCAGGTCTTGGCAGCGAGGTAGGAGAAGGATCTGCCGCCGGCGGTGGTTTTACGGATACGAGAAACTATGGAGAGGGCGAGGTTGGCTGAGCAGAGGCTTCGGGTGGGGGTGTGGAAGCTGAGTCGGCCGTTGAGGTAGGTAGGTCCGGTGTTGTGTAGTGCTTTGTGTGCGTGGATGAGGAGTTTGAAGGTGATCTTCTTGTTGATGGGGAGCCAGTGCAGGCCTCTCAGGTGGGGTGTGATGAGGCTGCATCGGGGGATGTTGAGGATCAGTCGTGCCGAGGCGTTATGGATTTGCTGTAGTCATCTCAGGAGCTTTGGTTGTTGTTCCTGAGTAGAGGGCGTTCCCGTAGTCGAGTCTGCTGGTGATGAGGGCCTGGGTGGGGGGCGTGGCTTGGACGCCGATGGCGATGGTTGCCTGAGAGCTCGGCTCCGGGACGGAGCCCGTGATTATCCTGCAGATCGGAGGCCGTGGGGCACCCTAGTCCCCGCGAACCGTCGATCGGACTGACTGGGACCCGCCGAGGCACCTGGGGCAACTCGAACATGAGTTGATCCGACGGAAAGTCGTAGTTTGTGGTCCCGCGGAGTGCGGCCCAACATGGCGCCCGGACCTCTTTGTCCCCTTGGTCGAGCCCTTTAATCTGGAGGGGCGTCGTTAGCTACAGCGCACCCTCCATCTTTTCATCTCCTTGCGATATGCTGGTCTGGATGTCGCTCTGATCGGACTTTGGACACGGTGATCGCTCCTGGATGATCGGATGCCCACACTACAGTGGACCTCGACCCACGGACGCCTGGCGGCCCTGGCTAAGGTGCCGACCCCCTTAGCCGTGCCTGGCTGCATCCCCCTGAGTGACTGACTTCCATGGGCAGCACGGCGCCTTGGCGCCACAAAGTCTCCGGTGGTGTTGGAGACCCTCGTTCCAGATCCTCATCGGCCAGACGGGCCTGCCCGACCTGGCGCCGATTTCCCCTCCTCCTCTTCAGTGCCCTCCGACAACGCGGTGGTGGCGCGGTCCGAAGTTGTGGAGGTCCAACAGGCCCTGGAGACGGAGATCGCCTGTCCTCGGCCAAAAGGCCACTAGCCGAGAGAGACATTGTCGACGCCCGCGCTCTGTGGCGCCTTTGACTGGCTCTCCACCGTGTGACTCCTGCGCCATGGGGAAACCGAGGGGAGCCAAGGGGACCACCCCAGCCGCCTCGGACTCGGAGACCCCGGACAAAGAAGAACATGGGGACCCGGAGAGTTCTGGTGGTGCGCCATTGCAGCAACAATTTGACCTGGTCCTGGAGGCGATCGCGACCACACGCTCGGCCCTCCAACAGGACATTGCCCAGGTGGCGACGAGTCTGGGCCTCCTTAGAGCTGACCACGGCAAGCTTTCGGACAGGGTCAAGGAAGTGGAGGGCTCGATTAAAACCTTGGAGGCGGCACAGAGAACCCTAGCCGCGACAATGAAGGATGCCCTATCCCGGATTGATGCCCTGGAGCGGCGAGCGGAGGACGCGGAAGGTCGCAACAGGCGAAATAACATTCGAGTGGTGGGCCTGCCGGAGAAGATTGAAGATGGCGACATGGTGGCCTACTTGGAAGCCTGGCTACGGGACACGGTGGCCCCGGAGGATCTATCCTCCTTCTACACCCTGGAGCGAGCACACAGAGTCCCAGCGAGGCCGCCGCAACAGGGCCGTGCCCCCCGACCGGTGGTGGCACGGTTATTGCACTTTCGGGACAGAGATCTCATCCTTAATGCCGCCAGACATAATGGCCCCTTCAAGGTGGCGAACAGCCAGGTGAATATCTTCCCGGACTACACCTATGAGACCCAGCGCAGGCGGTTCTCGTTCCTGGCGGTCAAGCGAGAACTCCGGAGCGAGGGCATCCAGTACTCGCTCTTGTTTCCGGCAAGGCTCCGCATAATTGTCGATGATAGGACTCAGTTCTTTGATTCCCCGGAGGATGTCTGTAACTGGCTCGAACTCTATAGAGCCGGAAAGGATGGCTTTGGCTCCTCATCTCAATTAGCAGTGGACCCTGGACAGCGACGGCGATCCAAAAGAATTCGGAGTCGCCGTGGCCGGTCGGGCGGACCCTCGACTGCGGAGACGTCGACGGAGCAGAAGGGAGTGTTGGAGGTGTTATCTGCGCTGTCTGGCTCACGAGATGGTACCATAGAAGAGGAAGCGGACCCTGGTGACGAGGGGGTACCAACGGACTCGGAGGAATCGGTGACTGACAGTGTCCACACGCCAGTGATCACTCCGAAATCGGTTGAGGACCTTCTGGATGGACAGGGTTGACGGGGTGAGATGCATCCGTTTGGGTGGGGGCCCGCAGCGGGGGCGGCGGGAGTGGGCGATTGCTCAAAGTGGGGATGGGGTGCCCTGCTAGTGCCTTGAGGGTACTCTCTTACTGTTTTGGGCTCACTTTAGTCTCGGTAGACCGAGCATCGAGGGCCCATTGCCAACGCCCAGCCCGTACCTGGCCAATAAGGCCTTCCTGCGGTGGCGACTGCAGGATTAGTCGGGGACAGAGGGTTTGCTGGGGGTATGGTTTGGATGGGAACTAGATGGTACTATTTGGGTCCTGTTCTGGGGAGGGTGGGCAGGGGTTTGGGTCGAACCGGGGTTGTTGTGTTTTGGTTGGGGAAAATGGCCGCCATCGGTGCTGGGTTGATTGTTGCCCTTCTTTTGTTGGGGCCCGGATGGAGAAACTTTGCACGAACAATATGGGACAATGGCTGATGTTGCTAATGTGAAATGCATTACTTGGAATGTACGGGGGCTTCACACTATGTCTAGACGTCACAAAGTCCACGCTTATTTAGTGCGTAGAGGGGTGCAAATGGCGCTGCTGCAGGAAACCCATCTTACCAAGGCGGAAGGGGTGGCGCTACAGCGTAGGTGGAGGGGGCAGGTCTTTTACACTTCGTACTCCGCGTATGCCAGGGGGGCGCTAATTTGGATCAGAGCAGGGGTTCCTTTTCAGGTTACGAAATCAGTGGTGGATCCGGAGGGTCGATATGTGGCCATTTCGGGCACCCTGGGGGGGAGGGACCTAAACGTTTGCTGTGTTTATGCACCCAATGTGGACCAGCTTGCCTTCCTTTCCGGGTTATCGGGCTCGTTGGCCCACTTCTTCTTCGGGCCCCTCTTGCTCGGCGGGGATTTCAATTCAGTAGTAGATGTGGAGAATGACCGCTCACATCCCCCCCTCCCTGACTCTCCGGTTCGCCGTGTGGCTAAAGGTAGGAGGGACTGGCAGACGCACTGGGGTCTGACGGATATCTGGAGGGCACAGCATCCCGACATTAGGGACTATTCCTACTTCTCAGGCTTGCACGAGTTACACGTCCGACTGGACGGGTTTCTGGGCTCGGCGGAATTGGTTTCGGCGGCGGTCCGGTCTGAATATTTGACCAGGACCATCTCGGATCATAACCCTCTCCTTCTGGACCTTCGCTGGTTTCCGGGGATGCCTGCTGTGCCCACCTGGAAGTTGTGTCCCGAGATCTTGGAGGACATTGTATTCAAAGCGGACCTAGAAGACAAGATCTCGGAGTACTTCTCGTCCAACGGGGGCACTGCGGGTTCGAGGGCGATAGAATGGGATGCTTTTAAGGTGGTGGTCAGGGGCTTCTGCATTTCCAAGAAGGTGGGCATGAGGCGCATCATCCTTGACGATTTAGAAACGGCAGACCGGAAACTCCGTGAGTTGGAACTCCGCCGCCCCGGGCGCCCGGAACTCCAAGAACGCACGGCAGCGGCGAAGGAGGCGGTAGCGGCGGAGGTCGAACGGCTACGCTGTTTCGACTATAAGGCCTATACTGTTAGGTCCCTCGCAGAGGGGGACAGATCGAGCGCATTGCTGGCGTGGCTAGCTAATCCTACGCGCCAGACCTCTCTGACGACGGCCATGCATATGGCGGATGGGACCGAAGTGCACACTCAGCCCGAGATCCTGAGCTGCTACCTGCACTACTATGAACGCTTGTACCGCAGTCGCTCTGCCAGAGACCCCGACCGGCTTGATGACTACCTACGACCCCTGGAGCTCCCAATGGTGGAACCTGACGTAGCGAAAGCCCTGGGTTCCGACATTGAACTGGGAGAGATTTGCAGCGCCATTAAAAAGATGGCGAGGAACAAGACCCCGGGTCTGGACGGCCTTCCGGTTGAATTTTATGCCGCTTATGCTGATCTCCTGGCACCGAGGTTGCTGATCGTTTACAGGGAGGCTAAGCGGCTTGGTCGGCTCCCCGGCTCGATGTGTGAGGCCCTAGTGGTTCCCCTCCTCAAGCCGGGAAGGGACTCGTCCGATCCGGCGTCCTACCGTCCTTTATCGATGTTGACGGTCGACTATAAAATACTGAGCAGCATCTTGGCATCGAGATTGCTGGGTCACATGAGCTCTCTGGTCCATGAGGACCAGGCTGGATTCATCCCCAAGCGAAACACGACCATGAACATCCGTAGGCTGTTCCGCTTGCTGGGAGAACCGCTCGTGGACGCCCCATGCCCGGTAGTCCTTTCGGTAGATTTGGAGAAGGCTTTTGACAGCCCGGAATGGGACTACCTGCGCACAGTATTACTCCGATTCGGCCTCGGGGAGGGTTTCGTCAGATGGACCACGGTACTATATACCTCGGCGTCGGCCAGGGTACGGGCAGGCCCGCTGATCTCCTCGCAATATCCGGTGGAGAGAGGCACGATACAGGGTTGTTCATTTTCCCCGCTTCTCTTCGCGTTAGCAGTGGAACCTCTGGCGCTGATGCTCCGGTCGGGAGCCCACTATAATGGCTTATGGACGCCTTTGGGCCCACATTACGTCTCGCTATACGCTGATGACCTGTTGCTCTTTCTTGAGGACCCGGTTGCTGCCCTGAATGGAGCTGCGACGGCGCTCACGGCGTTTGGGGAGGTCTCGGGCCTTCGGGTGAATTGGACTAAGACCTGTCTTTTCCCGGTTCGTAAGGGTACACCTAGCCCTGATATCAGTAGAGAGATTAGGTGGGAACCTGACTGCTTTAAGTACCTGGGGGTGTACGTCTACCACGAACCGTCAGACCTCTTGGATGGAAACATAGCTCGCAGCACTCGCGCGCTGCGTGGTAGCCTGGACTTCTGGGCTACTCTACCGCTCTCGGTAGCTGGACGGATCGCTTTGCTTAAAATGGTGGCGCTCCCTAGGTTGCTATATTATTTCCGGGCGCTGCTGATTTGGATCCCGCCAGCCACATTTCGACTGTTACGGTCAATGGTGGTCGGATTCCTCTGGGGTTCGGGCCGCCGACGAGTGGCCCTCAAGACCCTGACGAGGCCGAAGGCTGAGGGTGGGCTGGCGGTGCCGGACTTTGAAAAGTATTACTTGGCAGCGCAGCTGCAGACTTTCACCCAGGAGGTCTCCAGGGAATTCCGAGGCCCAGAAGATAGGAGGGGCACAGGGATAGCTAGGCATGTTCTCTCCTTCATAGCACTGCAACAGCGTTTGGCCTTGCAGGACCTGACGCTTGAAGAGAAGACCGTTCGCTTGTGTTGGAACCGGGCCCACGCCCGGGGCCAGTTGCGGATACCGTATGCACCTGAAATACCTCTGGGCATGCTGACGGCCCTGCCTCATGGCGGTGATTGGTCACGATTGGCGGATTGGGAGGACGCGGGCCTACAGTTGGTGGGGGACCTTTACGAGGACGGGGCGCTTTTGCCCTTTCAGGAGCTCATTGATCGCTTCGAGGTTCCTCGCTGTGATTTTCTCTTGCACTCGGCCCTGGTCCGAGCGATTCAGGCACACTGGAAGCACGGGCAGGAGGAACCTCCTACTTCTCCGGTGTGCCAGTACGTTATGATGTCTGCGGGAACTGTTAAGGCGGTCACCTGCCTATACGGCAGACTGCTCAATGAGGGGTTGACCCCCCTCACTACCTTAAGGACCCGTTGGGAGGAAGACATAGGGAAGGAGATCCCGGAGACGACCTGGTCCCAACTCATGAGGCGGGCCTGGAAGGGCACGCGCCACGCCCGCTTTCAATTGGTCCATTACTACGTACTCCATAGGGCATATCTGACCCCGGCGAAGATCCAACAATATTTTGCCACGGACTCCGCGAGCTGCCCCAGGTGCCTGGCGCCCGATGCGGACCTTCTTCATATGTTGTGGTCCTGCCCGGGGCTATCCTCCTACTGGCTGGAAGTGGGGGATACCCTAGAGGAGGTAACGGGGAGATCCTTATCAGTTGATGCGGCAGTGGGGCTCCTGCACTGGTTCCCACATACCCCCAAAAATAAAATCACTAGTAAATTCATTGATCTGGGGCTTCTCCTTGCTAAACGGGAGGTGACCAGGAATTGGAAGGCACGGGCTGGTCCAACGGGGGCCCGATGGCACGGTGAACTCTTGAAATGGGCGGCGGGGGAAAGCACGCTGCGATACCAGTTAGCTAGGAGACAGCATAACCAGAAGGCGCAGGAGGCAGCGCTAGAATGGGAGACATTAGTGCAGGCCCTCAGAGATTATTGCGTTCCCAGCGATTCCGAAAGTGATGATGCAGCTCGCCCCGAGTCCCGATAGACGATTGCACTTTACATGTCTGCTGCTTTCCTCATGGGTCCTCTCACAGATCCTACTACGGCTGTTACCATGCACTGATGGCGGGGTTGGGGGGGGGTTTTGGTTTAGTTCATAGTGTTTTGAGGGAGGGGTTTTCTTTTGGTTTTCCTTGTAGGATGGTTTAGAAAAGCAGATGACGGGTAGTGGCTTATCCGGACCGGCTTCGTCTCCCTGTTGAGTCCCCATTGGATAGCGCCGCCCGACCCTTGGGTTGTGGGCTAAATGGCTGTGTAATGGTTCATCCTGCTGGGGGACTGAGGGATGTAGTCTACTGATTTTGATTGAAATTATAATGCTGGTCGCTTTGTAAAAATTTACTGATTCCTGCAATAAAAATATATTTCAAAAAAAAAAAAAAAAAAATGAGGGCCTGTGTCGGGAGAGATCCATTTGAAGATTCTGCGGAGCATTCGGAGGGTGTTGAAGCAGGACGCGGAGACGGAGTTGACTCGCCTGGTCATGGAGAGGGTGGAGTCGAGGATGACCCCCAGGTCTGTGGGTTCCGGGGCTGTGCCTAGCGATGTGGGCCACCAAGAGTCGTCCCAGGCTGTTGGGGTGGGTCCGAGAATGAGGACCTCCGTCTTGTCTGAATTCAGCTTCAGTCTGCTGTCCTTCATCCAGTCGGCTACGGCCTTCATTCCTCTGTGGAGGTTGGCTTTGGCAGTGTGGGGGTCTTCGGTGAGGGATATGATCAGCTGGGTTTCGTCAGTGTAGGAGACGATGTTAAGGTTATGTTGTCGTGCGACGTGGGTGAGCGGTGCCATGTAGATATTGAACAGCGTTGGGCTGAGGGAGGAACCCTGTGGTACGCCGCAGATGATCTCAGTGGTTTTTGAGCAGAAGGGTGGGAGGCAGACGCTCTGGGTTGTGCCAGAGAGGAAGGATGTGGTCCAGGCCAGGGCCTTCTCTTGAATTCCGGCGTCATGGAGGCGTGCTGAAAGGGTGCGGTGGCAGAGTGTGTCAAAGGCTGCTGATAGGTCCAGAAGGATGAGTTGAAGCTGTCGTTGATGTTGGTGATCTTGCAGTGAAAGAAGGTGGCCAGGGAGTCGCACAGGTCTTGTGATGGTGGGATGTCGTTGGTCTTGGAGCTGGAGTTGGAGAGTTCTTTCACGATGCTGAAGAGCTCTTTGGTGTTGTGTGCGTTGTTCTCTAAGTGGTCCTTGAAGGCGGTCCTCTTGGCGGTCCTGATGAGTTTGTGGTATCTGCGGGTGGCCCTCTTGTGGGCTGTGTGGCTGCCTGGTGTTCGGTCGTGGAGCCATTTCTTCTCCAGCTTCTGACAGGTGCGCTTGGAGATCCGGAGGTCTTCGGTGAACCAGTCGGCTTTCTTGTTGGTGTGGTTGGTTGTGGAGGTCTTGAGGGGGGCAATGGTGTTGGCGCAGTCGTTGATCCACTGTTTGAGGTTGGTCGCGGCGGTGTCTGGGTCGGTGAGGTCAGCGGGTGGACTCAGGGCAAAGGTGGTAGTCAGTTGATCCTTGGTGACCTTGCCCCAGCAGCGACATAGCAGCTGTTGGGTGCAGTGGTGTGTGGTGGGTTTCCTGAAGGTGAAGTGGACGCATCTGTGGTCGGTCCAGTGGGGTTCAGTGGTGTGGTTGAAGGAGACGTGGGG
The DNA here is from genome assembly GCF_964263255.1 of Lissotriton vulgaris. Taxonomy (NCBI): domain Eukaryota; kingdom Metazoa; phylum Chordata; class Amphibia; order Caudata; family Salamandridae; genus Lissotriton; species Lissotriton vulgaris. The sequence continues at coordinate 1,806,234,436 of NC_141685.1, forward strand.
GCTTGTGGAGAAGATGGGGTCCAGCGTGTGTCCAGCGGCATGGGTGGGTGTCATCACGAGCTGTTGGCGAGGTTATCGATCAGGAAGGTGGAGTTGGCATTGTTGTTGTTCTCGAGTAGGAAGTTCAGGTCCCCGAGGAGGATGTAGTCCATGGAGGCGAGGGCGTGGGTGCTGACGAGGTTGGTGATGGTGTCGCTGAACTGTGCTCGTGGTCCGGGTGGTCTGTAGACGAGTGTTCCTCTGAGGGTGATGTTGGGGTCGGTGTGGATCTGGAAGTGCATGTACTTGGCGGTGGTGAGGGTGTCATCGGTGTTGGTCAAGACTCTGATGGTGTCCTTGTGGATGATGGCAATTCCCCCTCCTACTCCGTTGGCGCGATCTCTGTGGGAGATCTTGTAGCCCTGTGGGATGGCTATGGCGATGTCTGGTGCTGAGGTGGCATTCAGCCAGGTCTCTGTCAGGAAGGCGACGTCTGGGGCGGTAGAGTCTAGGAGGTCCCAGAGTTTGATGGCGTGTTTGCGAGCGGAGCGAGTGTTGAGGAGGATGCAGCGGAGGTGGTTGGATTGGCTGCAGTTCCGGCAGGCGAAAGGCCCTTGGGTGCGCTTCGGGGTGGCCTGGTAGCAGGGGTGGTCTCATCCGGAGTTGAGTGCGTGGAGGGTGCTGGAGTCGTAGTGCAGTCTGGTGTTGCGGGGGCGCGGGGTCCAGGGGTCCTGGCGCTGGGCACGGTCCAAGCACGGACGGGCGCAGACGGGCTTGCCTCGCCTTTAGCGTGCCAACGGCGTCCCCACTGCATTCGTCCGCTGCGTGGGCATTGCGCGGCCTCCATAAGAGGCGAAGTGGGAGGGAGGAGCAGCTGGGAGGCGGGAGCGGGGCGGCCAATGGGCGAGGGCACGGGACAACAGAAGGCAAATGGGGGTGGGCCGTAGGGGAGCAGGGGTGGGAAGCGGGGAGCAGGGGGGCACAGAGGGCAGGGGCGTAAAGGAGTGCATAAAAAACACAGTAAACAGCTAAAGGAACTTTGACTCCACACACACGGTATGCTCAGTCAGAAATATACCCCTGCAATGGGTAATTGAATAGCCAGTCTTTCCAGACACTGTAATGTGTGGTACTTGAAGTCACCACTGCGTTCAGCTCTGATAATTCAATAAGTGAGACATACACGGTAACGTGTGGTATGGAGTCACCACTGCGCTCCGCTATGGGACTTCATGACATCACGCCATACACGGTAAAGCGTGGCAAAGGATTTACCACTGCGCTCCGCTATGGTACAGTTCAGTCACCAAGGCTCGTTAACTCCACGAGCAGGCTTGTTACCTACACAAGGCTTGAAACGGTAATGAGCGGCTCAAATATGCCCACCGCTACATCCCGCTCAACGACCCAAAAGAAAAATAACCTTTTCCGCCAGGTCTTGTAGCAACCCCAATCACTCACAGAACCGCAGAAGCCATGATTCTGGAACAGGTACAGAACGGCTCCTGATTCAGCCGCGAGAACGCGCTCACTAAGCCGAGCGAGAACGGAACTTTCCAAACAGAATGACGCACAACAGCGTCGGTGCTATGGCGTCTAAAGTACTTCCTCCCACCAAAGGCCTCATGGGAATTGTAGTTTTTTGCAATGCAGGGGCTATTACAGATGAATCCTGACAGTAGGCCCTCCCACCTACCGCCTCCTAGGTCCAGGTTTTGCGGGATATCTTCTATGGAAGGTGCGAACAGTCACAGGTGCATAAATGTTACGCCACGGTTCCCAGTAGTCGTCCTCAGCTATATACCCCTTCCAGGATACTAGATACCACAGAACTCCCCTCCTCACCCTGGAGTCTTAATCCTCTTCACCTCATATTCCAGTTTCCCATCACACATCACTGGAGGAGGAGCACGACGTCTCGCCGAAAGGGCAGGCTTCAAAAGATTGCAATGGAAAACGGGGCATATCCGAAGAGTGCCAGGCAATTTCAGTTTGTACGCCACAAGATTAATTTGCTTCAACACAGTATAAAGGCCAATGTTCCTAGGATGAAAGACACTGAGCAACTTAAAGCAAATGTTCTTGGTGGACAGCCACACTCTGTTGCCCACTTGATATGTAGGTCTATACAATCTATGAAGATCCTCCCACGTCTTGTAGCTTTGCTTGGCTTTTATCAGATGTCCGCACCTTTCTGTGCAACCTGCGTAAGTTCTTTACTTGTTCCAGCACTGCAGGCTGAGAAGCTACTTCCTCTGGAATACTGATGGGGAGGATTCTGGCATCGTACCCATAGTTTGCCCAGAACGGCGGTACACCCACGGAGCAATGCCAGGCATTGTTGAAGCTAGTTCAGCTATCCACAACAATGTTACTCATGAGTCCTGAGCCTCTTTCGCATAGCAGCGGAGATATTTTTTCAGGGACTGATTTAACCTTTCGGTCTGCCCATCAGCCTGTGAATGGAAGCTAATAGACAGCGTAGCATCGATGTGCAGGGAACGGCACCATATCTTCCAGAATCTAGCTATGAATTGAGGCCCTCTGGCGGGGGGTTCTGGCTGAGGGAGGTGGTGAGCTGGTCGGCGGTGATCTTGCTCCAGCTCCTGCGGGGAACTTGTTGCGGGTGGTGGTGGGTCATGGTTCTCCTGAAGCTGAAGTGGATGCAGCTGTGATCAGTCCAATGAAGTGTCCGGTGGCGTGGCTGAAGGAGATGTGTTTGCTGGAGGAGAAGATGGGGTCAAGCGTGTGGCTGGCGTTGTGGGTGGGGGTGTTCACCAGTTGCTTGAGTCCGAGGTTGGCGAGGTTGTCCAGCAGGGCGGTGGTGTTGCAGTCCTTGTTGTTCTCCAGGTGGAAGTTGAGGTCCCTAGGAGGATGTAGTCAGAGGAGGTGAGGGCGTGCGGGCTGATGAAGTCTGCGATGGCCTCGCTGAATTGTGTGCGTGGTCCCAGGGGTCTGTAGATGGGGGTGCCTTTGAGGGTGGTTTTGGGGTCGGTGTGAATCTGGAAGTGAAGGTGCTCGGCGGCGGTGAAGGTGTCGTCGGAGTTGGTCGTGATTCAGATGGTGTTCCTGTGGACGATGGCGATGCCTCCTCCGGTCTGGTTTACGCGATCCCTCCGGGTGATCTTGTATCTGTCCGGGATGGCTATGGCTATGTCGGGCGCTGAGGAGGTGTTCATCCAGGTTTCCGTGAGGAAGGCGACGTCTGGTGATGTTGTGTCGAGGAGGTTCCAGAGTACAACGGAGCGGGTGTTGAGCAGGATGCACTTGAGGTGGTTGTTGCTGGTGCTTGGCTTGGCGTGTGCGGTGCGGGTTTGGAGGCAGGTGAATTTGCAGGCGTGGCAGGTGAAGGGTCCGTGGGAGTGTTTCGGCGTGGCTTGGTAGCAGGCGGGGTTCCGGCTGGCGTTGAGAGCGTGGAGGGTGGCAGCGTTGTAGGTCCGTCGGGTGTGTTGGCATCGTCGGGGGCCAGGGGTCATGGCGCTGGGCGTGGTCCAGGCGCGGACGGGCGTAGACGGGCTTGCCTTTGGCGGCCTTCGGCGCACAATCGGCGCGCCCGCTGCGCGTACGCGTGGGCTCTATATGGGGCGAAGTGTGAGGGAGGAGCAGCTGGGAGGCGGGAGCGGGGTGTGGGTACAGAAGAGAAAAAGGGGGAGGGGCCGCGAGGGAGCAGCGGCAGGAAGCGGGGAGCGGGGGGGGGCACACCAGAGGGGACAATTAACAGTAAGCACAATAACACTATCAGCACAAAAAGGACAGTATTACCAGCAGAGAGGAAGTACAATCACGAGGATGCCAAAAACAGGGCAGGAGCGGAGTTGAAGAGCGAGCAGCAGCGTGGGGGCACCGGGGTCACAGCTGGCGAGCCGTGCGGCATGGGGGTGTCCTGGGGTCAGGACACGCTCGCCTGTGGGAGGAGGATAAGTAGGAGGGAGGAGCAGCTGGGAGGCGGGTTGGGGGTACAGAAGATAAAAAGGGGGCGGGCCACGAGGGAGCAGCGGCGGGAAGCAGGGAGCGGGGGTGGGACACCAGAGGGGACAATTAACAGTAAGCACAATATCACAATAACACTATCAGCACAAAAGGCACAGTATTACCAGCAGAGAGGAAGTACAATCACGAGGAGGCACGAAAACAGGGCAGGAGCAGAGTTGAAGAGTGAGCAGCAGTGAGGGGGCACCGGGGTCACAGCTGGCGAGCTGTGCGGTGTGGGGGTGTCCTGGGGTATTGATGTATATAAGTGAGTATATGTGAGAGTGAGAAATTGGAAGAGTTCCTCTATAAATAAGTATGTGTTTCGATAAGTGAGGAGGTCTGCCACTCTATCACAAGGATGATGTCATCAGTGATGTCATCAGTGATGTCATTTGAGATGTCATCAGTGATGTCATGAGTGATGTCACTGACCATCTCATTAGTGATGTAATATGTGACGTAATCAGCAGTGCATTGCAGGCACGTGAGTTATAGTTAGCAGAACTATAACAGGGGAATTTCATTGGCATTGTACAAGTGAAATGTCTCCCAGGGATGGTCACCCCGGGACACTGCAGGAGCCGGCACTGGGGGGCTGGCAGTCCCAAGGGCCATCAAGGGCTCCTGGAGGGGGCCGCGTGGTCCCCCTCCCAAAATTGGCAAAGCCCCAGGGAGGTGGTGGTCCCCGGGGCTCGGAGGTCTGTAACAGACCCCTGAATCTACATAGTTAGTGCCCCAGGGAGCTGGCAGTCCCTGGTGCATGTGGGGGACTCAAGCCCCCCCACACCGGTGTATATATATTTTTTTAAAAGCCCCGGGAGGTGGTGGTCCCCAGAGCAGCGGGGGCTGTGTGCCCCTACAAAATAATCAATAAAAGCACCATGGGTGGCAGTCCCTGGGGCGTGGGGGGGCCCCCCAAACATAAAAAAAGCAAAGCTGTGAGCCCAAGCAAATATTTAATGAACGCCCGGGGGGGGGGTGGCAGTCCCAAAGGCTGAGGGGGCCTGCCTGGGCCTACGCAATTTCAATTTTACATGCCCCCGGGACTTGGTCCAGCCAGGGGCTAAATAATATCGAAGCGCGTTTTAAAAAAAAAGTCATCCAAAATTCGCGCTGGGAGCGCGAATCTCGCAAATTCTTTTTTTTAAATGCTTTTTTTTGTCCTAGGGGTCCTTGTGGGACCCCTGAGCAGGCATAGGTTGTCAGGGTGTTTCTACCCTCCCCTTTTCTTCTTTTACGCATTTGTTTTTCTGTTTTCTTGTGCCTCGGTTACTGAGACACAAGATGGCTGCCAACACTTCCTGGTTTGGAGCGTTGACAGCCAATTAGCATAACATTTGTGGTCGGGAGGGTGCGCGGATCCTCCGTGCCTCTATATATCAAAACTTTTATTTTTTGATTTTCTCAGCAACTACTGAACGGATTTACACCATTTAAGAAAAAGAGTTCTTTCTGAAACAAGGGCTACCTTTATGCCAAATGTGGGATAATTCCGTTCAGCAGTTCGAGCTGTAGCCCTGTCTAAAGTTTCCTACGGGAATTAACATGGAGAAAACAAGGTTTTGGACCCCCCCTTTTTTCTGGGCCCCCGCTTGCCAAATCACCCTGAAACTTTCAACATAGGAGTTGACCAAAGCGGGCCATAAGTTTTTTAAATTTCACAAAGATTCGTAAACCTGTGCCAAAGTTATTGGGAAAAGAAAAAATGCTTTTTGAATAGAAACAAGGTCCTAACTATAACTACCCACTGGCGACCGCCTGTAGGTGTTATATATATATATATATATATTCACTGAAAAAACCATAGGTTTGACACATGTTATAGTTAGCTGGAAATTTTACTGACATAAAACCAATGAAATTCCACGTTATAGTTAGTTGGACTCACTATAACTTGCACGTGCAATGCACTGCTGATGACGTCACATATTACATCACTCATGACATGGTCAGTGACATCACTCATGACATCACTGATGACACCATCCTTGTGACATAGTGACAGACCTCCTTTCACTGTAATGTAACCCTTGAAACAAATATTCAAAAATAGAAACTGAAATTTAAAAAAAAATGCAGATACCCATATCAGTTACAACAAGTAATTCAGTAATTCCACCATCTATATACACATCCACTCATACATATACTCACTCATCATATGAAGTGATACACCTATACATCCTGTTACACACCGACAATCATCGAAAAGTTACTCACACACATACTCACACGTGCAAATAAACTATTGAACATCCATTTATTTGAATATAGAGTTATACACACACTTCCACCTTACTTCTATTGAAAATTACACATATTTATTCTCTTAAACAATCACTTATAGAAACACATACTTATTTAAACAGGAACTCTTTCAATCTCTTACTCTCACATATACTCACTTATATACATCAATATTCACATATACTAGATTAAAACATATGTCGTTACTGATAAAGACACTAGTGAGACAGTCATTCACTCACTAACAAACACATATACACACTCATCCACCCATACACTCCTGCACATATGCTGTCTTCAAAACACATACAAACAGAGAGTCAGACACTCATGCATCTATGTGCTAAGTAATACCCCCACCAAACCATATAGACACTCATACTGATACTAAGAGAAACATCTAATAACCCATATACATACGCATGTAGCTACTTACCAACACATGTAGCCACTTATACACAAAGTGAAACACTAATATATATATTTAAATATTTAAACATTACTCACTAATATTTATTTTTCAGAAAGACACATATTCACTGGATGGTGTCATCAGTGATGTCATGAGTGATGTCACTGACCATGTCATGAGTGATGTAATATGTGACGTCATCAGCAGTGCATTGCACGCGCAAGTTATAGTGAGTCCAACTAACTATAACGTGGAATTTCATTGGTTTTATGTCAGTAAAATGTCCAGCTAACTATAACATGTGTCAAACCTATGGTTTTTTCAGTGAATTTCATAGGTTTTTTAAATGCTACTTCCTAACTATAACGTGTGTAAAACCTATGGTTTTTTCTGTGAATTTCATTGGTTTTTAAAATGCTAATTCAGAAAAATGTCGTGTATGCAACCTATACTTTTGGCAATAAAGTTCTGGCAATATTTTTTTCGAAAACAAGCCGTTTACTTCACTGTTCAAGTTGCATAGACACTCCTTGTAAAGCAATACAGAATTCGAAAGTCTGTACCTTGCCTTTTTTTAAACACATTAAAATTTGTCTGTAAATAAAAATAGCCTTACTAAAGTTTCGTGCGCGACCCGGTGTGCGCACTCTCGGCAACAGTTGTCAATAAAATTGATATCGCATTTCCAGGCTTTCGTGCGCGACCGAGTGCGCGCACCAGCCTATATATTTCGTAAAAACCTTGCGATTTGCACTTATTGAATTTCTTCATACACCCCTCAAAGAACTTATAGTACGTCAAAGAGACTGTACCTAGACTTCTTTTTTATTCTTATGAAACTTTTCAGTAAATGGAGCCGAATGTCTTTTTAAACTTTCGTGCGTTACCGGATGTACACACCTTAGTATTTTTTTTAGAAATATAAAACGTTTCATACTTTAACAATTGTGTGCTTAAATCCAGCTCAGAAGATATACAAAATCAGGATGGTAGTTGGTTCAACCCGGACCGTTTATTAGAGGTAGATCGTCCGACTCCACCGGAGGACACCCCTAATAAAAAGGACATATATATAAAATGCGGACTAGCCGCTGTATCGTGCTAGCAAACTATAACATATAAATCGTTAAAAAAAACAAAAGGAATCGAGCAAAATCAGTAGGCCACTGATGAGATCTTTTTTTGACCTCGCTAAAATAGAAAAATTAGGAACAACCCCTCATGAGAAATATGAAACTAGTGAGAGGAACCGAGCTCGACGCCATGATGGCTGCAAGACAGCTCGGCTCCGCCGCCCACCCCACCCAAAATAACTACAAATATTATAAAGATACACAACACACCAGCAAATTAACAGGGTAAAACGTTTTATTAAATAACTATTTACATGGCAGCCTACTGCAACATGAAAACAACACTTTCAATTGGTTCTTAATAGTTTCAATTCTGGAATTTACACGCAGCACTCCACCCACTTCCCTCACTATCTTTTCTACTCTCAAGAGAGAACAACGTCCTACATCTTTCGGAAGACTTTGGTGAAATGGCTACCGTATCTCATTCATCTTCCGAATCTGACCAAAATGATCGACTACCTTTAATAAGAAAAAATAAATCTTTCATCTGGCAATTTTTCACTTATCCTGAAGATCAAAAGAAAGTGAATGCACCAAAAGTAACCTGCACGATATGTGACTTGGTTCTCTCAAGAAGAAATCCAGCAAAAAAATATTCCTTTTCCATACATACCATGGTGCGTCATGTCAAACAAGTGCACCCTCTGCAATTTGCAGAGGCAACGACAAGAGCCCTGGCCACGCTATTACCATTAGAGGTGGCCAGAACATCTTCTGATCGACGACCTGTATCCCCATCGAGCGCAGAGATGGACTTCAGATATTTAACTATATATGGTCTATAACCTATGGTTTTTTCAGTGATTTTCTTTGGTTTTTTAATAGCAAATATCAAAAGCTTTTTTGTGGAAAATGACTAAAATTAGGTATACATATGCGGCGTTCATTTATGTTCACCACAACCATTGTTAAAAGTAAAGTGAAAGTCGCGAAACAGTAGCCACGCCATCTAGTCCCTTTTAGGCCCCATCATGCACGTAAGTAACAGCCATTTTCTGTGTCATGGCCTCTCTGCCCACTACCAATAGCCTATGATTGTTCGAAATTGGTTCTCTTTGGGTCATTCTCTGTTCACAAATAAGCATAAAGTCGCAATACTCTGTTTAGTTTTTGCAGATAGTGAAGGATAGGTAGTGCACACTTTTGTCCCCTTTGTAACCCATCATGCCTATCTCTGCCCCGTTTGTTGGTAGTTGTTTCAACCCGGACCGTTTATTAGAGGTAGATCGTCCGACTCCACCGGAGGACCCCCCTAATAAAAAGGACATATATATAAAATGCGGACTATCCGCTGTATCGTGCTAGCAAACTATAACATATAAATCGTTAGAAAAAACATGAAACTAGAGAGAGGAACCGAGCTCGACGCCATGATAGCTGCAAGACAGCTCGGCTCCGCCGCCCACCCCGCCCAAAATAACGACAAACACTATGCAAATATTATAAATATATACAACACACCAGCAAAGTAACAGGATAAAACGTTTTATTAAATAACTATTTACATGGCAGCCTACTGCAACATGAAAACAACACTTCTAATTGCTTCTTAGTAGTTTCAATTCTGAAATTGAACACCCAGTACATCCAGAGGTCATGTCCGACAAGTTGTGTGGGGGGATGCCTTGCTAATGCCGCCACCCCCACCACCTTCTGTAGGAAGGACTCTGGATATGCTTGGTCCCTGAGAGGCTTCGATGTCCCCGCCTTGCACAAATGTCATAAGTTCTGGATGTTGAGAGCCATACTTCAGGGTCCGACAAGTTGTGTGGGGGGATGCCTTGCTAATGCCGCCACCCCCACCACCTTCTGTAGGAAGGACGCTGGATATACTTGGTCCCTGAGAGGCTTCGATGTCCCTGCCTTGCACAAATGTCATAAGTTCTGAATATTGAGTGCCATACTTCAGGGTCCAAGAAACGCGGACTCGGAGGGGGCGCTTGGCTCCTGCCCCCTCCCCAAGTCTTGTTCCCCTGGTATGGCCTGAGATCCCCCCGACATAGGCGGCCGGCTCCCGGGGTCAGGCGGAACTTCTTGCCTTTTGATGCCTCTTCCATTCTGGACCTTGTCCCACAATCCGTTTGACCTGAAGACACGTCCTGCGGTGCCCTGGTCCGACCATCACATATACCTGCGCCAGGAGACGGCGTGGGGTGCACTGGAAGGGAGAGGCGGCGCGAACGAGCCTCTCCCACCTCACCAGGTGGAGGTTTCTTAGCTACACCCCAGCTCTTCACTCGGCCAGCTGAGTTCCGCCTGCTCCTGCGGCACAGTGCCTCGCTCGGCCAGCTGAATTACGCCTGCTCTTGCTATTACACCGTCTCACCCGCCATCCGGCTGAATTGCACCCACTCTTCCGACAGGCAGATGCCACGGAGATCAGGAAATGGCGGTCGGCTCCACAGACTTGGGCCTGGCCTGCAAGGATGGCTCTGGGCAACCCTGGAACTCGGACGCTTGACTGCTAGGGCATGAGCCCCATTCCCAAAAGCGTCCCCTCAGCCTTGAAGATTCTACAAGAGTCACCGAGGCCCCCGACTCCTGCAGACTTCCGGTGGGGAGCAACTGCCATGATTGCTCGCGGAATGGCCACGACGTAGCCACGGGGTGCTCTCATGCTGACGCCAGCTTCAGTCTGAAACATCCAGAAGCACTGTAGACTACCAATTCGATCAGTTCCGGTGGAGCCCCAACGACGTATCGCGTTGTTGCGTAATCCGTCATATGACGAGCCGCGTTAATGCACCCGGAAGTGCTCCGGTGCGCGAGGCGCGAAGCGCAGCTTCCCGGAAGCAATGCGGAGCGCGTAACGTAAGCATTTACATTTCAGTTGGTTCTCCCTCACAATATTTTCAATGTCACATAAAAGTCACCCATCACCCACTGCCATCTCTGGCTGTTTCCATGGTAACACCTCATTCTGCACCTGGCTGAAGGCACAGGTCAAAAGTTCATATCTCAACGTTCTACAGCAAAGTAACAACACTGTTTTCCCTCCAGAAACACCTGCCAATCCACAGCTCTGTTACATGTCTTTTTTTTTCACACCCAATAGTACTTTTCGTTTAACATAAACATTAACATGCAACGTACTGTTCAATCTCCACTTCTTACAATCAACCAATCATTTTTATTTTTTAAACCACACCCAGCCTCTTCCTTTTTCTTTATTTAGAATTTCAACTTCTAACTACCATTCCACTTCCAGAACCGATCGGAGGACGACTACAAATCCCTTGAAAATGAAGGTCTGGCTAATAGGACACAGTTATATTCACTGGAGTGAAAAATATGCAGTAAGCAGACGAATTTGCAACCTCAGCTTACCAAATGTGCACATAACATGGATTTCCAAAAGAGGATTGAAATGTCACCAATTGATTCCATTGGTGAAAACTTTTATGCATCTCCCAGAACCAGACCTTATAATTGTGCACTGTGGTGGGATCGATCTAGGCACAATCACTGGGGTAGGTCTGGAAATGCTTCTAAAAGACACCTTTCGACAATTGATTACACTTTTTCCTCGATCTGCCTTGGTTTTATTCCAATATATGCCAAAGACAGAAATGGAATTGGTCCAATCAACATTGTGCACAATTTGAGAAAGCAAGGAGACATGTAAATAAATCTGTTTCTGCGTTCCTCAGAGATTATAGCATGGGTTCTATTTACCACAACAACTTGCGATACCACATGCAAGACATCTATAGGAGAGACGGTGTTCATTTCACGAATGAGGGAAACAGAATCTTCCTCTGCAACATCAGGCTCTGCATCGGTACTTACTTATAAATGCAGAAAACACTCAATTAACACAAGGGCTCTTTTCAGAGCCACCTTATATCTAAGCACTCAAACTACTGATTTATCTCCATTTTCACACTCTAGTAAAAAGGTGTGCGCGACCGAGTGCGCGCACCACGCAACTTAAAAAAATATATATATATATATATTTTCGCCTTTAAGGGCCTTACTGCACACCCTGAGAAAACCTACGCAGCAAAACAATCTCTACCTTCTCCCCTTTCCATATTCCAACGCTTTGAAATCAACAATATATTTACTCGCAATGACAAAATGGCGGTCAACACATCCTGATTTCCTTCAAATCGAATGTTAACAGACGTCACGCAGCAAAATTCCGCTCGCGCGCGCAGCCGTTTGGGTGCGCGCACGTGTGCGCGCGTATAGATATATAATTGACTTTAACTTTAATTTCCTCAGCAACTACTGAACGGATTTACACCATTCCAAAAAAAGCGTAATCTGCGAGCCGGACTGTACAGTTTTGCCAAATTTCTTATAAATCCATTCACCCGTTCGACCTGTAGCCGAGTCTAAAGGTCCTATGGAAAATAACATGGAGAAAACACGTTTTGGGACCCCCCTTTTATCTCAGCCCCCACTTGACCAATCCCCCCCAAACTTTCAGGGAAGGAGCGCAGCGGACCGAGCCATCTTCTCTGAGAAATTCGCTAAGATTCTTCAACCAGGGCCAAAGTTATTCCAAATAGAATGTTGAGGATTTCCTATGGAAACTAGGTCCTAACTATAACTACCTACTGGCGACCGCCAGTAGGTTATATATATATATATATATATATATATATATATATATATATTCACTAAAAAAACATAGGTTTTACACGTGTTACAGTTAGCTGGACATTTCACTCATACAAAACCATTGAAATTCCCCTGTTATAGTTAACTATAACTCGCACGCCTGCAATGCACTGCTGATGACGTCACATATTACATCACTCATGACATGGTCAGTGACATCACTCATGACATCACTGATGACATCTCAAATGATATCACTGATGACATCATCCTTGTGAAAGAGTGGCAGACCTCCTCTCAGCGTAATATAACCCTTGATACACACATTCAAAAATAGAAACGAAAATTTTTAAAAAAATGGAGATGCCAATACCAGTTAGAAGAACTTATTCAGTAATTTCAAAATCTACATACACAATCACTCATTCACCAACAGTTCTATATAGTCACTCATACATGTAATCACTCATCATATGTACTCATACACCTATACATCCTGTTACATGCCAACACTCACCCATAGAGTTTAAAAAAAAAAATTTTTTTAGATATTCAAAGTAGATAACAAACAATGTCCCACAATGAAGATTATCAAGTCCCCCCCCACCCACAGTATTTGAAACAGATATAGAAACTCTGTCACATTTCCTCTTACACTCAAACAAATACACAGCCATTTAGCCAACAACACTGTGTGTAGGGCAGGCGGCGTTATCAGTACACACCCCGACTAACAGGTGCAATCAAAACAAGTTCAGCAGATATCTACCCCCAGAGAGCCATCCCATGCAGCCCAGAAGCGAGCGCAATGTCACAAGGGAGCCACTCTTGATACCCAGCAATTTCAGTCCTCCTGTGGCTCTGTATCAGTGTTGTTATCACCCCTAGCCGCCAGGTAGGTTTGATATAGCCCCCAGAAGTTCTTGGGTCTACCAGTGGGAGGAAGTCCTTCACTATAGTTCTCAGACTGTGTGCAGGAATATATCATGTCATGCGCCAATCTTTTAGGTGTCGGTGCAGGGCCTTTCATCCAGCAGCATGCTACAACTCTGCGTGCCATTAGCAGCCCCATGTCAACCAGTCTACGGACAGCCTTCAGTAACTGCTTAGTGTATCCTAATAGAGCTATCATGGGAACGGGCGCTATGTCGATTTCTGCAACAGCGCTAATACTCATCCATAGAGTTACTCACACGCATACTCACACATGCAAATAAGCTATCAACCATCCATTTATTTGCATATACAGTTATACACACACCACTACACTTACTTTTACAGAAACGTATACATACTTATGCTCTTAAACAATCACTTCTAGAAACACATACTTATTTATACAGGAACTCTTCCAATCTCTCACTCTCACATATAATCACTTATATACATCAATACTCACATATACTAGTTTAAAACATATGTAGTTAGGCATATAGACACTATTGAGACAGCCATTCACTCACTAACACACCCATACACACACTCATCTACCATGTCATGAGTGATGTAATATGTGACATCATCAGCAGTGCAATGCGGGCGCGTGAGTTATAATTAACTATAACGGGGGAATTTCAATAGTTTTGTATGAGTGAAATGTCCAGCTAACTATAAACCGTGTGAAACCTATGTTTTTTTCAGGGAATTTCTAAGGTTTTTTAAATGCTAATTTTTAACTATAACGTGTGTGAAACCTATGGTTTTTCAGTGAATTTCAAAGGTTTTGTTAATGATAATTTTTAAATGTATTAATTGTTATATTTTATTGTAGTGTAGTTCCTATTTTCCCTATAGGCCCTGCGCATTGGAATAACATAAACAGCAGTTTAGACGTAGAAGTGCGGTCTTCCAGGTCTCTACTGACTATGCTAAACTTAATTGGGTTTGTTACCAACTAGCTCAGAGGTCACTGGAAACTTTCTTGACTGAATAGGAAGTGATCAGCTTCCCTGGCACAGACAAGAAGGGATTCAGTTTTCCAACAACCGGATAAACATGACAGCTTTGCTCCTTAGAATAAGAGTCAATCTCTAGAGTCGTGTGAAACAATAGACAGTTATTTTACTCAGTCAGTTGTGCAGGTTACTTTCACCAAGATGCAGAGAATAGAGAGACGGGCGTTTTCAATAAAAGGTATTATTTATAGAACAGTCTTTCTTCTCATGCAAGAGAAATGAATTGCCACAATCGCAAGACTTGTTATTATAAAAAGTGCTTACAGTAGAATGAGGATTGCGAAATAATACTGTAAAAGCATTGATATGGTTTCTTAGCCATACAATGGTTAAAATGAATAAAATATATACATTCATATATACATTTAGCTAACGTGCTCAACTGGTGCTTCTAACTACGCCTACCCCAGTGTACCTGACCTAAGCCTAATACTTGGGAGGGAGTAAGTAAGTAGCAGTTTAAGTTAAGTTGGTTTTGCCAAGGTTTGCTTCAAGAATTCTCTCTAAGGGTTTAGTCAACACCATACCTCTGAAATAGAATGTTGGAGGTCTTGTATCTCCTTCCAGGACTCGATATCCCAGTCACTCGCAAGAGTAGGCTGGAAACGCCGGAGCTGGATTTTCTCGGCAAGAGAAAAGACAGCGTCTCTCTCAGCGCGCCAAGGAGGAGGAGGGGCAGTGTCCGTGGGCTGCTTGCATCTGCTGGGCTCTGCAAGGGACAGCTGTTCTGCTCCTGTATTCACCACACCATCGATATCGACGTCGCGCTTGCTTAAGGCAACGTTGGTAATATTTATACCTTAAAGGTGCCTTGTTTGACGTAAGTTTTTGGACATAAGACGTCAATAAAGATGTCACTAGGAAGTGATCGTCCTTTCAGTGCTCATTAGAGTTCTATTACTAATCAAAACATTGCAAGCGGGGTTTTCCCAGGTTGCTGAGTTTTATCTTGTTGAAGAACTCGGAGTGTAATCTAGGAATCTTAGATAGTGGCTTCTGCTGTGTCATTTACTGTAATGAGCTGCAGAGGCGAGTTTCTGAAATATGGCTGAAATATGGCTCTGATCTTTTATGCCATTATAGGGGTATGAATGGATTATAGCCGTATAGGGGCATAAGATCACAGTATTGATCGGGGTCCTAGATTAGAACAGGACACCCACTCCATGAATGTATGTCCATCAAATTACTAAAAACGAAAGCAATAAGATGCATGTGTAACATTACCCACCTCAAAATACATATTTGCATTTGAAATGGCGTATTTGAAATAAATGGAAATATAGGTACTGTAGTCTTTAAGCATAGAAATCATTCAAAATTATAGCATATGTAATCAGTGAACGATTTTGCGAAAAAAATTACACATGAAATATCTCTTTATACAGAAAAGAAGGGCGAGATAATTTCATCACATATAAATGCATTTGCTGTAAAATTGGCTAGAGGCTGATGTAAAGTTATTATGTCTCTAGATCTACCTAAAAATAGAAGTTCTGTTCTTTATGAATAGGTCTACTTTAAGCAAAGGTTTTGTGCCAGAAAAAAGGTAAATATTTTTAAAAAGTGTTCAATTCAAAAAATAAAAATTTCATGGTGAACGGGGGAATAGACTACCAACGCTTTTCAATAGTTTTTGTTGATCAAAACTGAAGGCCGAATTCAGAGTTCATGGGAACGCTGTGTGTTGGAATGCTTTTCAAAAATTATTGTTTCTGTTCAGGGGAGAACATCATATCAGACAGGTTCTCAAAAAATTGGTCTACAAAATCAGGTGACAGTTCGACCAAGTTCGATAATTCTGTAACTTGGCAGGTGTGAGAATGATTGCTATCATCAAAGTCAGGATCAGCAATGCTCACAGAAGGTTGTACCTGGGTGATGTTGCTTTTATTTCTCGCTCCACTGTCACCACCTAGTCATAGCGCAGGAGTCTCAACGAATGCCGTCATCAGGATTGGTAGCCGCTGGGGACAACACAATGCGTGAGCCGTTACAGGACTTAGCAAAGTATCGATATCCATTGGTACTGCTGATGGAAGTGCAAGACAGGTGTCCAACACGCATTCATCTCCACATAGCATACATCGAAGCACAGGTAAGATGCAGGTCTGCCATATAGGTCTGAATGAAAGAAACCAGGTCATGTTCAGATCTCTCAGCCTGGCCAATCCAAGGACTCTAGTTATCCGGTCCCGGTAGCGTATTGCTAGGATCGTTTCTTCCATCCCTGCCGGAGTCATGTCTGTGTTTTGGCTTGCCATATCGGAGCAGGAGGGTCAAAAATAAAATGCCTGCTACAAGTCCCAAAATCAGGGGTATGCCGCCAAAAACTGAATGGACAAAATTAGGAATGATTCCTAGAATTGCTTTGAATGGTGTTAACAGTCTTAAATACGCCTGGGATGCCTATGGCACTTGACATATTTAAAATTTGGCTAAGCATTTCTGTGAAATGCACGGGGCAAATTGTTGATAAAAGGTCATGAATCTCCGATGCTGTCCTTGCAACGTCTCTTTTGATGACGTGCCTGGGCACTGTTGTCTGCAAAAGCACAGACTTCATTCTGCTTAAAGTATCAATTCGTATAGAAGAGACATTCAAACGAGTCCATATGGGAGTCTCGGAGTCTCCAGGGCCGTTTGGAAACAATGCTTGCATACAGCATTTGACCATGGAAGTTACTTGTACGAGATATGCTTTCCCTGGCAAAAGGTCACAACAGCTGTGATCCGTTATTAGAATGTAACTCCCGTTCGAGAGCTGCTTAAAGAAAGGCTCTATCTGCGTTGCAGGTGTGACATGTTGGTGGCATGAAAGGTTGTTTGAATTTCCTTCACAGGCCCCTTGTAAATTAATACCTTGGCACAAAAGTATACCGCTTAGTGAATGTTTGCAGTTTTCACCACTAAGATATACACTTTTGTTACTGTCACTATAGCATGTGTGTGTATATGGTAATTTCGATGCTGACTTAATGTACCCTTTACCCAAACGTTCATACTGGCCAGTCGGTATGTATTCAAGGCAATTTTTAAATCGGAAAGTTGTTATCGGAATAGTGATAATCCCGTGTATTATCCATTCAATGACAGGACTTTCTGACATTGTCAATGGTAATCTCTCAAGTTTTTCGATGCTCAGGATTGTATAGTCTGCTCCTTTCTGTGCCAAGCTGATTTGTTTATCAGTAAGGTTAAAGATGGAAAACAATGACTTAGTGTTGATTAAACGCCAAGGCACATAGCCTGAACGAAGATTTTGCAGCGTCCAGCCTAACTGTACAATAGAACGCAATTGCGACTGGCCATGCTGTAACATTAGCAAGTCTTTGTCTATTATATCAATGGCAGATGATACAATACTGTCCAGTGAATATATTCTGGAGGACAGAGTCATTAACCCATTGTCCACTACAGAAAGTGATTTTTCCAAATTAATACGATCAATTTCTCGTATTTTTTCAGCTGTTTCAATTTGTGTTACTTTCCAAGCCTCGTTGTAAGCTGCATATATACTGGTCGCTATGAAACGCTTTTGACGCTGTTTGCGTGGTCCCAAAATGAAATCGCGCAAATCAGCACCTTCTTTAAGTAAAGATAAGTGTTGCTTAATTTCTGCCAGTGTGGATGATTCTAGCCATTCAAGGCACAGCTTCCCTACACTGTATGTTGTTACTATCCCTGGATGTTGTCTCTGGGAGTATCTAGGGTCTGGTCTGGTCATTGTTAACCCCTGTGTTTTGTTCAGGAATCTATCTTGACAGTTATTCGTGTCAGTAGGCCAGATTAACCACTTTTTCCAATCAGGATGTGTTCTGTTTAGATGTAAATTTGTTAGATATGTCTATTTCAATATCTGTCGTTGCATTATCAGGTATTGGCTTTGGAATAGACGGTTTGTTAGGTTCTTTAATCTTAGCTAGGCCAAGACAGGTTGTTTGGTGAATTGTGTCATTGAAGAACATTATTTGTTCTGGGATCATGCAGGCTCGAAATAATGCTTCTTGGCCTTGTACCTGCCAATCTTTTGTACCCCAGATGGTTTTTGTTTCAATGTTATTTCTCCAAAAATCAAAACCAAATGTCATCATTTTTTCATAAAATGCTTCTGAATATATCAATTTAGTATTTGTCAGCATTGTTTTCAACCCTGTTTTATCCAACAGTTTATAATAAAACGTTTCTGCATCACTTGTGTTAAACCCTGAGAAGTACTGGAAATTCTCAGAGAATGTTTTAGAACTACTTTTAGGTGGAGTAGCACAATGTTCCCATTGGTTATATTTAAAAACATTTCTAGGTTGTGCAGATTTATGCAAGTAATGATCTCCATAATGTGAGAAGCAGTGCATCTGTTCATAATTAGACGAACCTTGTAAATAATCATGTTCTGTAAATCTCGCTGACAACACTAAGTCAGACATCATATTATTAATACTTTCAAAATCCCAATCATCAGAAAACAACTTGGTTTTACAAAGTCACTTAAGGAAACCTTGAACTGGTGAGGATATTTCAGGATTTTGACTGGACCATATATTTCATAGTCAGTTTTGTCCCATACTACCCCGCCGGGTATTGGAATGGCTGTGACATTTACTGTTGATAGTTCTCTTTTCTTCACGTGGGATGTTCTGTGTGGTTTCAGGACTAAGTTGATGTTCTAACTTGCTGTGTCCATTGAACTGTATTTTCCCTCAATGAATTTTCCCAAATAAAGTACCATGATGAGCCAAAGCAGGAGGAAGAATACACCTAGTCCAAACCAGAACTCTAACCATGGAGAAATAAGGTAAATGTCCTTGAGTTGATGAAAGAGTTCAGTTGCTTTTTCTTTAAAAGTCTTTGTTTCTGGCGTCACTTCGGGGTCGTTTTGATCTTCAGAAAAGTTGTCGAAAATGATGAAGTAGCCAGAGGCAGTTCTGTCAATTGTTGGAATTGTTTTCTCAGTTTGTCTTTCGGTAGCACATTCTGACGCCACATCATTGTAGACTGGTGTTTCTTTTTTTTTTTGTCTTTTTTGAAAACCTTTATTTCGATGGAGCAATACAAATACAGACCTACAACCACAGGGGCTGGTCAGTAACAGCAAGCAGCAAATTCCATCAGTAATACACAGCTCATCAGCCGGCAACCCGGGGGTCCAGCAGCGATTAAATACACCCAGACGATATCCTTGAAGTGGAAAGAGGATAATTGAAAGGTTTCACATTTTTTATTTTTTAAAAAACAAAACAAAACAACCTAATCCCGAGGTGATGTATAAAAGGTGTGTGACTGTCCCAGATAGCAGGGGGAGCGACTCAAAATGACAACTATAAAAGGATATGAAAACAGAAGGGGGGGAATGAAGGGGTCAGGGTCAGACAACCATGTGAAAAACAGCAGGACAGAAACGTATGGAATGTTCAGGTCACGGGGACTGAGGGATGACATTTGTTTCTACAAAGGGGGGGGGTACAAATTTCTCCACGATATGAGTTCCATTGACCCCAGATCCTTCCTCATTTCTTAGGTCGTCCACGGGCGATGTACACAGTTTTCTCTCGGAACATGCACCAATCCATGTTGTCCTCCCATGTGGAAACCAGAGGCGCACGTGGAGACCCCCACAGCTGGGCGATGTCTCTCTTCGCAATCATGTTGCAGAGGGAGGCCCATTGAGTCTGTGCTATGCTATAGTCATTCGGCTCCCACACATTCAACAGACATCTCCTGGCCTCTGGCAAAAGCGAAACACCCGTGACTTCATCCATAACCTCATGCACTCGTCTCCAATATTCCGCCACGTCCGGACATTCCCACAGAATGTGAAGAAAAGTAGCAAGCATACCACAGCCACGCCTACACAATCCATCCAGAGAATAACCCATGCGCAGCAAACATGGACCCGTGACATACACGCGGTGTAGAATCTTCAATTGCACCAGTCGGAGACGCGCCAGGATCGCCACTTCCTTAGGAGAGGATATTGCAGCCTGCCAATCTTCATCGTCCAGCTCCAGCCCATCACCGGTCCAGGCCTCACGAAGCCGCACCAGAAGATCTGAGCGGTTATTAATCCGCTTTTTATAAATAAGGGAGACATGCCAGTCAAGCACCCTGTCTTCCAAGGGAGAGGACTCTGGGACATCAGTACCGACAGGGAAGACGGATAAGAGTGCGTGGCGAACCTGCAAGTAGCGGAAGTGCTCCCTATCGCCCAGTCTATATTCTTGTTGGAGTTCCATAAAAGATTTGATCCTCTCCTTGACCCAGATGTCCCCCACCTTACTTATCCCTATGAGATCCCACTTGTCAAACCCCTTTTTTCTCCAAAGACAGCCCAGTCGCTCAGCCGCATAAAGCGGAGTAGCTCTGGTCAGCCGATCTGCCCACCCCGTGGCGCAGTCGCCGCACCCCACACTCGTACCGCAACCCTGGTGGGTCCGGTTAAAGACTTTCCCGCCGACCTAGAGTACAACGCCCTGTTATAATCTCCTCCCGGGAGCTCCCATCTATCCATCTCAAATGCCGGGTTAGGGACCGGGCCGTACATTGCATGGTTGATGGCACTAAGTTGCGACGCCCAGAAATACCTTTTAATGTCAGGCAGCGCAATACCACCGTCATACCAGGGTAGGGTCATTTTCGCCAACGCAATGCGAGGTCGCCCGCCCCATATCAGCTTCCTCTGGAGGCCCTCGATCTCCCGGAAGTAACTTGCAGGCACCAGGTCAAGCGTGTTCTGAAGGGCATACAAAAAGCGAGGGAGGGACATCATTTTAAACAAGGCCGCTCTCCCAACCGGGGACAACGGCAATCCGCACCATGCTGCTACGTCAGTTCGGAGCCGGCGGAGTGGCGGGAGCAGATTATTCTCATATCGTATGACTGAGTCCAGGGAGATATAGACCCCTAAGTATTTAAGGCCGTCACGCGATACTGGTATCGGACAGTAACGGGGCAACAGTGGTATCTCCGCAGTGAGCGGGTAGATATAGGATTTAGACCAATTGATGGCTAAACCCGAATTTCTTCCAAAGGAGCGCAATACGTCAAACAGAACTCCCAGGGACTTACGAGGGGAAGTAAGATATAACAGGATGTCATCCGCGTATAGGGATATACGGTCCTCAAAAGCAGGGGACCACCTAATACCCTTTAGTGACGGTTCCCACCTAAGCCACGCTGCCAGGGGCTCAAGACCAAGCGCGATAGACTGGTGTTTCTTGACGAACTGATTCAATCTGTGTTTCAAGTGGCACGAGTTCCATGGCATTATTGCATAGTCCCTCTCTGTGCACTGCAGGTTTATCAAATGGGATTAGTCTTTCAGTTTGAGCCTCTTGAATTGTTGCAAATTTGGGTATTCTGTTGTTTCTCGGGAGTCCACTGGGCCTACTGTTGATTATAGGCCTCATGCTTGTGGTTTTACCAGGTCGATTGATACAACTCTGTTCTCCTTTTTACCAGCAAGGGGCGGTAGTACTACTGATCTTGTTCTGTTGATTGCCAAGACAGGTACCGCTTTTCTGTAAGAAGGCCAAAATTCCTTCTTCACCGCTATTTTTTCTCTGACTAGATCCCCAATCTTTGGAATCCAGACAGGTCTTGCTGGGGCTGGTGGTGCCTCGTCAGTGGTAGTTTGCTGTTGCTTTATTTTTATGTTGCTTAAGGATTTTCTTGTTTCATTCAAGTCCTGTAAAACAGCCAAACGATCTTTGATGTCAAAGTCTTTATTCTTATCTTCTACCACTGATACCTGACTATCTAAGTCCTGAATGTGCATTCTAGCTCCGAACAATAGTTCGTATGGGCTGAAACCTTTTAGAGAATTCCTTGGCAAACTGTTTAGACTAAGTTGGACACTTATTAAATGTTTGACCCACCCATCACCCGAGCCTAATACCTCGCTGTTATAGATTGCTTTATGTCCCGGTTTTTTCTTTCCACTACACTGTTCCCTTCGGGGTGTGATGGATAAGAGTATCGCAACCCAACGCCCATACTGGCCATGGCCTCCTTATAAGCTCGAGAGCTGAGAGCAGGACCCTGGTCAGAATGGAACATGGCAATTGCGTATGTGCCGATAAAGACTCGCAGATCTTTTATAACCGTTCTGGCGTCAGCCGAGCGCTAGGGCCACATCCATATGAATCTCGTACAGGAATCCACTGCGACCATGATATATTTATAGTTGCCGTCCCTTTGTAAGGGACCACAGTGGTCCAGGTAAACACATGCTAATGGTTTATCTGAGATGAGAAGGGGTGTCTGCGCTGGTCGTTTTACTGTTGATACTTTCATTCTTTGGCATATTTCGCATTCTAATACATACTTCTTAGTTTGTATTCTCATGCGAGGCCACCAATATCTCTGTTTTAATAGTGATATTGTTGCTGAAACGCCAGCGTGTGCAGAAGCAAGCCCTTCGTGTGCCGCTTTAATTAGTCCTAACCACTCTATCCCCCACTCCAGGAATTCGAGCAAAAGGAACATTATTCGTATCTGTTAAATATAAGTACTTTTCTGGAAAGCCTTTTGGGAGTGTTTTTTTATCATCTTTTACTGACGCACTGACAGCTTGTAGAATGTCGCTGTCTATTTTTGTTTGTGACCGAGTAATCGCAGCTATGGAAGCCGTTTGCACAGCTGCCTTCGCTGCTTCATCAGCCAATGAATTCCCTGCAACGTGAACGCCATCACGTTGATGACTCAAAGTGTGTATCACGTGAGTCTTTTGTAGTTCCTTCTGTAAGAGAACTACTTGTTCCCAAAGCATTTTATGCTTAATTGTGCCACCTTTTGCATCTTTGAAACCATTTTCCACCCAATTCTGCAAGTATTCATTATAAGATTGTACGCAATAATATGAATCGCACACTATAAGTGTGGGGAATTCGCGATCAGTATTTTCTAGAGCCATCTTAAATGCTACCAGTTCATCTCGCTGAGCTGAACAATCTCCTAGAGATTGTGTTTTAGTGACCAGTGGTCTAAATTTACCTTTGTGCCAACGACCTTTAACAATCGCGCACGCAGCACTGTAAGCTTGTTTACACCCAACTGCGGGTTGTGCTGATCCATCTGTATATATGATACTTCCGTATTCTTCTAGAGGCAGGATTTCAATTGGCAGAGGACATTCATATTCATATTGTAAAAATTCCTGTCTCTTTAAGTTAGGATCAAATTCGTATACTATGTCTGTTGCTGCAAGAGAATTTACCCATTGGATCCATCTCGGATGCAAAGCTTTAGCATTAGGGATGCTTGCTTTAGTTACCGCTTCTAAAGCCGGTATGGGTGTAACGATTATTATTTGTTTACCTTGTGCTAGGGCCCTTTCTTTTGCTACCGCAGTCTGAACCGCAGTTAGAATTTTTTCCGTTGAACTGAATTTTATTTCAGCTTTTGTGTACAAATGCGATTTGTAAGCGATTGGTACCGTTTCTCCCTCATTAGAGGTCAGGTACGTGAATCCGCATCTTCCTGGGATGACTCGGATTGCAAGGTTGTGTGTATTGTCACGTGTGTCTAATTTTGTTTTTGCTAACATGTCTGTTTGCAGTGATCTCAAAATTTCTGTGTGTTTTTGAGTCCAGTTGATTGGTTTAAAATCAGGTTTAATTAGTTCGTAGAGAGGTTTAACCCTCTCCGCATAATTTAGAATGTAAGTTCTTCCGAAATTCAGGAAGCCTAGAATCGATTGTAAGTTCTTCAGCGTTTTTGCTGCTTGGAGTACAGCGCACTTCTCTAAGAAGTTGTCCGCTAGGCTTTTTCCTTCACTTGATAATTCGTATCCTAAAAATAATACTGTCAGATGGGCAATTCGAGACTTTTTAAAGTTGAATTTGTAACCCTCTGCAGCGAACCCAAGTATTATGGTGTTCACTCTTTTCAAGTGAGTCTCCAACTCGTCGTCTGTGAGATAGATGTCATCGACATAAGATAATGCCTCATAATCATATATTTGTAGTAACTCTGTTACTTTGGCTGAGAATAGTCCTGGGCTGTTCTTGAATCCCTGTGGAGCCTACAGAAATTTTTCTGTGACCCCATTACTGAGAAAGCGCTCAAGTACCTGCTTTCTGGTGCAATATTTTGACAAAAGAAACCATTAGATATGTCTAATGTTGTTTTATATTTTTTCCGAACTATGTTATTCATTAGTGCAGCACTATGCGAATTTTGTACTGCAAATGTTTTACAACATGTGTTAAGGTGTCTGTAGTCCAAAACTAGACAATATGAATTGTCTGGTTTGGAGACAGGAAACAAAGGATTGTTCATTTGAGAGGTGCATGTTTCAATCACCCCCTGGTATTCAAGTTGATCTAAAATCTCCCTGACTTGTTTCTTAGCTTCTTGCTTAATTGGATACTGCCTTTGTGCAGTTGGTTGACTTTTTAACTGGATTTTGTGAGGAGGAGAGCCCTCATCCCATCCTACATGATTTTTATATAATGCTGGTGCCTGGGCTACTGCCCATTTCCTTGCATATATATGTTTAGTGTGAATCGGAATGTGATTCGAGAAGGCAGGCATAATCATTTCTTCGCCACGAGGGCACTCCCTGAAAAACTCTGGGGGCCAATTTTTTTCGGCTAACAGGATGTCATAGCCTTTTGAGAGGTTATCCCAAAATAGACCCCTTATTTTCCTAGTCTTATCTCCCTCTATACGCAGTGTTATTTCATATATCTTATGAGGTTCGCTAACTCTGGTGTCTGCAGTTTCTACGTGAATGTATTCATTCGTGTCCACTGTCTCCAGATGACTCATCAGGATCTTGCGAGCTTTGCTGATTTCTGCTGCACTGTCTAGCATTGTCTGTGCCCACTCCCCGTTTTTCAACTGTGTCCTCAGTATTCTCGGCATGTTCAAATACTCTAATACTGGCTACCATCTTTCTTGGAAATTGTGATTTTTTACTTTGAGCAGGTTCCTTGTCTTTGGACTTGATGTGCTCTCCTGGGTCTGACCGTCCTCTTCTTTCCGATTTCTGCGAAAAAGATCGAGAGGGACGTGTATCAATACTTTGATATCTATCAGGCTTCTTCAAATTATCCCTATTTCTAAGGTTATATCTTTTCTCAGAGGGCTCCCTCTGGGGAGACTGGTGTTCTCGAGTCAGAGTTCTTTCCCTCCATCGAGGAGACCTTCCTCTGGACTGGAAAACTTTTTCCTTGGGAGTGGATTGTTTATTTCCACCCCAGCTCTTTTTAGGAGTGTTTGAATTATTTTTGATAAATAATTTTTCAGGATTTTCGAGTAGTTGGGGTTTCACTGGTTTTCCACCCAAGCTATCTCTACCTAGTTCTTCATAACATTTTTCTATAATTCTGGCAAGCTCAATTGGTTGATCTGTTATATCTGTTTCCTTCAATTTCTGGCGGATCCCCACAGATGCTGCTTCTCCTTTTATATTGGCTAGTAATGTAGCCGAGACCTGCTTGAAGTCTTTCAGTAATTTCTTACCAAGAGTTAAAGCAGGTTCTGGACCGTATTCATTCTGAATCTGTTTTAGCACATCAGGTATTACCGCTATTGACGGAACACCATGTGTTTTTGTGTAAATGGAAGCAAAGACTGTACCCCAAGTGTCACAGTCCTCCACGTGTGGTGCGACCCGCATTGGAAGGCAGATGGTCAGAATTCTGTATTTCTCAATAGGGGTAGTATTCGGAAATACTGCCTCTATTTGAGTAATTTTCTGCACTAACCAGAAAGGAATTTGTTCCCGTTTTATGGGTGTTTTACCAAGACATGATTGTATGTTCTGTGGTGTAATTTTATTTGTGTTCCCTTGATGAGGGGTCACATGTGGAATATTAACAGCTGTTTGGATTGTTGCAGTCCGCATTACATACTGGACTAATTGTCTCTGTATTTTAATTAATGTTTTTAGCTGTACTAACAGCTCTTCTTTTGACATTTTTGCAATGTCTGGATGTGGTGTGTAGCTGGCTAGAACCGGCCATGTTGCTCCTGGTCTACCTAGTGGACCGTGCCTGATTATGTGATCTATGTGTTTTAGGGCGCCTTTAAACCAGAGCAGATACTCTTGGTATTTTAATGGGATTTCAATCTCCTCGAAAGGAGCGTACTCTTCCGGTGGATCCCCTACCATGTAGTAGTGGAACTCGTGTGTTGCAGCGTTTGCCGCTGGAAATTTTATCCAAGAATAGAATACCCCTGTCTGCCGATATTCGTGTGCCTCTATCACGAAGATGACTGTGCCACCTTGTGTGGTCAGTCCATTTTCTATATGTTTTGACGTTATAGTTTTTCTTATGTTGACCGGGATGATTATCGCACCCGGTTCATTAGTCCCTGTACCATCGGGACCCTGCTGAGTCGCATTTACTGCGGTATCAACGGTTCCGTTCTCTAAGTCTGATATTGTATGAAATGCAGGTTTTTTGCAGAGCAGGTCTCCAAGGAGACAAAGATTAGGTGCACAATATTTTGGAACACTGTATCCTTCAATGTTGAATAAACCAGAGCTTTACATAGGAATCTCTTCCTACTAAGTTCGGGCGGATTTTAACCTTTCACCCACTCCAGACGTCTATTGAAGTATTTACGGGAGAAAGGGTCTGTGTGAAAAATGCACGACTGAGTTACTCTAACGTCTTGCGTTAGTTTTATCGCCTTACCAAACGTTGGGCGCCATGTAGTGTAGTTCCTATTTTCCCTATAGACCCTGCACATTGGAATAACATAAACAGCAGTTTAGACGTAGAAGTGCGGTCTTCCAGGTCTCTACTGACTATGCTAAACTTAATTGGGTTTATTACCAACTAGCTCAGAGGTCACTGGAAACTTTCTTGACTGAATAGGAAGTGATCAGCTTCCCTGGCACAGACAAGAAGGGATTCAGTTTTCCAACAACCGCATAAACATGACAACTTTGCTCCTTAGAATAAGAGTCAATCTCTAGAGTCGTGTGAAACAATAGACAGTTATTTTACTCAGTCAGTTGTGCAGATTACTTTCACCAAGATGCAGAGAATAGAGAGACGGGCGTTTTCAATAAAAGGTATTATTTATTGAACAGTCTTTCTTCTCATGCAAGAGAAATGAATTGCCACAATCGCAAGACTTGTTATTATAAAAAGTGCGTACAGTAGAATGAGGATTGCGAAATAATACTGTAAAAGCATTGATATGGTTTCTTAGCCATACAATGGTTAAAATGAATAAAATTTATACATTCATATATACATTTAGCTAACGTGCTCAACTGGTGCTTCTAACTACGCCTACCCCAGTGTACCTGACCTAAGCCTAATACTTGGGAGGGAGTAAGTAAGTAGCAGTTTAAGTTAAGTTGGTTTTGCCAAGGTTTGCTTCAAGAATTCTCTCTAAGGGTTTAGTCAACACCATACCTCTGAAATAGAATGTTGGAGGTCTTGTATCTCCTTCCAGTACTCGATATCCCAGTCACTCGCAAGAGTAGGCTGGAAACGCCGGAGCTGGATTTTCTCGGCAAGAGAAAAGACAGCGTCTCTCTCAGCGCGTCAAGGAGGAGGAGGGGCAGCGTCCGTGGGCTGCTTGCATCTGCTGGGCTCTGCAAGGGACAGCTGTTCTGCTCGTGTATTCACCACACCATCGTTATCGACGTCGCGCTTGCTTAAGGCAACGTTGGTAATATTTATACCTTAAAGGTGCCTTGTTTGATGTAAGTTTTTGGACATAAGACGTCAATAAAGATGTCACTAGGAAGTGATCGTCCTTTCAGTGCTCATTAGAGTTCTATTGCTAATCAAAACATAGCAAGCGGGGTTTTCCCAGGTTGCTGAGTTTTATCTTGCTGAAGAACTCGAAGTGTAATCTAGGAATCTTAGATAGTGGCTTCTGCTGTGTCATTTACTGTAATGAGCTGCAGAGGCGAGTTTCTGAAATATGGCTGAAATATGGCTCTGATCGTTTATGCCATTATAGGGGTATGAATGGATTATAGCCGTATAGGGGCATAAGGTCACAGTATTGATCGGGGTCCTAGATTACACTATTTATTTATTAAACTATATATTTTTAGATATTTTATTTTTCAAATTACATTACGCATTTTTAATATAAACTGAAAAAAAAGTTTTTAAAGATATTGAAATCGTAATATTTATTTTTTTATTTAATATTTTTTTAATTTATATATAGAAGGAAATGTCCTATGGAAGGAAATTCAAGTTACTGGTAAGTACAGTTAAATTTACTTTTCAGGAATAGTAGTGAGCTAGATTGGGGAATGAATTCCTCTTCAATCCTGAGGTCCCCTGTGAGCCAACTAGCCCACCAGGTACCTCCAGTATGCGCCAGGCAGCTGTGTTGCAGAGAATCGTTCAAAGGGCACGGCCCCTTTTTACAACACTCTGCAACACAGCTCTGTGTCGCTTACTGGAGATACCTGTTGGACTAGTTGCCCCCTAGGGTACCTCTGGATTGAACAGGAATTAATTCCCCACCTTAAAACGCGCCTCAGGGCATGTTTGCACTCACATCACCTTAAGCCCTGCCCCCTACCTTCACCACTGTGCTAACGCGCCCTGTAGTGTGTTCTAAGTTGGGGGATTAAGTCCCCTTGCATACTGAGGGTCCCTGGGGGCCAACTAGCTTACCGGAAACCTCCAGTATGCGCCAGGAGGCTTTATTGCAGAGAGGTGTAATGAGGCCATGCCCCTTTTTACACCTCTCTCAATTGCAGCCCCCGGGCGCATTTGCAGAGGGGGAACTAATTCCCCTTGCATACTGGGGGTCCCTGGGGGCCAACTAGCCCACCGGGAATCTCCAGTATGCGCCAGGCGGCTGCATTGCAGAGAGGTGTAATGAGGCCACGCCCCTTTTTACACCTCTCTGCAACGCAGCCCTCTGACGCGTTTGCAGAGGGGGAACCAATTCCCCTTGCATACTGTGGGTCCATGGGGACCAACTAGCCCACCTAGAACCTACAGTATGTGCCAGGGGGCTGCATTGCTTTGCCCTGGGGGGGTCCCTGGGGCGTTGTGGGGGATTGGGCCCCCCCACACTTCTTTTTCACTATGCCCCCGGGATTTGGACCCCATGGGGGGTAATTTGAAAAAAAGCAGACCGGGTTTAAAAAAAAAAATTGGGGTCCTTGTGGGACCACCTGAGCAGGCCTAGGGGTCAAGCTGTTTTTACCCTGCCCCCTTTTTGCGTTCTACATGTTTGTTTTTCTGCTTTCTTGTGCCTCGGTCTACCGAGCACAAGATGGCTGCCAACACTTCTTGGTTTGAAGTGTTCACAGCCAATGAGCATGCAGCTCGTACTCGGAAAGGTATGCATACGGTACTCGTACGGTACTCGTGCAGTACACATACCCGTGATTTTTGTCCCCAAAAAAATTGGGAGGGCCTTGGGGGTCCTTGTGGGACCCCCTGAGCAGGCCTAGGTGGTCAGAGTGTTTCTACCCTGCCCCCCTTTTGCATTATACACCTTTGTTTTTCTGCTTTCTTGTGCCTCAGTCTACCGAGGCACAAGATGGCTACCAACACTTTCTGGTTTGGAGTGTTGACAGACAGTTGACAGCCAATTAGCATTCAGCTCGTGCTCGGGAAGGTACAGAGTACAGTAAGCTTACAGTACGCGTACGGTACTCATACAGTACTCGTACCCTGCAATTTTTTGTCAAAAAAAAAAAAAAATTGGGGGGGGGGGCCTTGTGGGATCCCCTGAGCAGGCCTAGGGGGTCAGGGTGTTTCTACCCTGCCCCCTTTGCATGTTTTCCACCTTGGTTTCCCTGCTTTCTTGTGCCTCAGTCTACCGAGGCACAAGATGGCTGCCAACACTTTCTGGTTTGGAGTGTTGACAGACAGTTGACAGCCAATTAGCATGCAGCTCATGTTCGGGAAGGTACAGAGTACAGTAAGATTACATAAGCTTACCGTAACACCTCCAATATATATCTATGATTTTCTCAGGAACTACTGAACGGATTTACACCATTTAACAAAAAGGCCCATCTGCAAACAGAACAGAACTCTACCTTTTTGCGAAGTTTGGTGTAATTCCGTTCAGCCGTTCGGGCTGTAGCCCCGGCTAAAAGTCCTATGGAAAATTACATGGGGAAAACACGTTTTGGGACCCCCCTTTTTTCTCGGCCCCCGCTTCACGAATCACCCCAAAACTTTCAAGGAAGGAGCGGTGCGGAGCAGGCCATCTTGTTGGAGAAATTTGTGAAGATTCGTCCACCGGCGCCAAAGTTATTCCAAATAGAATGTTGCGGATTTCCTATGGAAACTAGGTTTTAACTATAACTACCTACTGGTGACTACCAGCAGGTAATTTATATATATACACATATATATATATACACACACACATATATATATATATATATATATATATATATATATATATATATATATATATATATATATATATTCCACCTCGATTTTGGCAACTCCACCTCAGCCACTTGCAGCGGCGTTCTCGCCACACCCTATAATCCAACAACTTTCGTTTTTATCAGCAAGCATGCAAAGAAAATGAAATCCACACAGCGAAGATCCTATGTACAAGCAATCAATTTCACTACTGAACCCTCACTGTTTCATAAAATACAAATCCTATATCTTGCAAATGTTGATATCAAGCATTATCAAAAAGCAAGACCCAAACAAACAGCAAAGAAACTCAAGGCCTTATTTATGAAGGCCTTGCGCCACCAGTGCGTCACTTTCTTCCCATGTTAAAAGTGACATACCGGCGCCACAAGACAATCATAAATAAGAGCCAAATGTAAATACCATTGATTTGCCGCCAAAATCGTTTTTGAAATAACATTTAAGAAACACAGCGCAGGACCTATGTACAAGCATTCAATTTCACTACTGCAACCTCACTGTTTCACAAAATACAAATCCCCAATCTTGCAAATGTTCATAGCAAGCATTATCCAAAAACATGACACAAACCAACCAGAAAGAATCTCAATCTGCTTCCAAATCTGAGGTAATGCAGGTGACATCATTCTAAAAGGTTCAAATATATTTATTTAATGAGGCTATTAATTACTTCTCAAAAATATAAAAGCCATTCTTTTACCCCCAAATCGTTTTTTAAATAACTTTTTACAAACACAGCACAAGTCCTATGTACAAGCAATCAATTTCACTACTGAAACTTCACTATCTGCTTCCAAATATTCTCCATAGAGCAAATAAGTCTCTATCTAAATTAAATGAATCATTACTGACCTTTACAAATGCTTTGGGAGATTGAGAACAGTGTCAGACACACACACCAATTTTTCTTTAGCAGAGCAAAAGGTGTGCACTCAATACACTGAAACCAAGACTGGCATAGAAAATCTCTAATTCTACACACATATGCCTTATTTCAACCAATCAAAAGTCTTCCCTCACTATTTTCAAACCAACACCCTACCCTCTCTCAGACCTTTCTATCTGTTACCATAGCAACTCCCTCCTAACTGAACTCTCAGGTTCAAAAGTTTATTGTACAATGTTGCAAATTAAGTCAGCAAGGATGTTTGACCTCTCAATACACCAGCTTATCCAGGGCATTATTGCTTTTAGTGACTTTTTCTTAACCATTCAAATTGCTTCTTACACACAACACAACCATGCACCCTAACTTTCAGTTTTCAACTATCTGAATCCACCAATCTTGGAAAGGGGCGACCACTCGGTCCCCCCGTATGGTTGGGTGCCTCACCTCCCGGGAAACCATTTTGGGCGGAGGGGTGTGTCTCGGCTGGTATGCCCGAAGCGGCGTAGCCGGGGCGCGCCTTTTCCCGCCCAAGAGGGGTTGTCCTAGACACCTACACCGATGGCCACGCCCAGTAGGCGTACCGGCGGAGGGTAAACGCCCTCCCGAAGAGGAATAAAGAGAGCGGGAATCCGAAGAAGCATCCTCTTGTTCCTGTGCTTGGAAGCTGCACCCACTCGTTGCACGTGAGCCCTCGACGGAACAAGGAGCAATTTTGAGAACTTGTAATTCTTGTGTTTCTCTTTCAGTGACTTTGAGGCGAAGGATCCAGGACCATATTGCTCGACTCGGAGCGGATAATCGAAACGATGTCTGGCAAGAAGGCAGGAAAGGGTTCCGAGACAGACAAAGTGCTTCGCATGTTGTTGAACAGAATTGCGAGAATGGAACTAAGCATGGGGCAAGTCCCAGCGCTTGGTCGGGATATGGCGGGCAGCAAGAAACAACTGGACGCAATGAACAAGCCGGGTAACCCAAAAAAGGTAATAGGCCCGGCATTGCCGGGAGTCGTCCCCGAGGGTAGAGGAAAGCGGGTCAAAAGGAGGGCGGGGGCAGGGGAGGTTCCGACCCCTGAGGTACCTCCAGTTCTCCCTGCCATACCAGCCGAGGGCCCGATACCAACCCCAGACGCGGGTCAACCGATTCCGGTAGTGATTACGCCCGCTGTCGACGAGGTTATGCCTCCCGAGTTGGCCACCCAGTTGGCCGCATGGCTCAACAAAAAAGCAGGGGGTGCTACGGCGCCCGGAGACTCGGCCGAAGAGGCCAAATTACTAATGCAGCAGTTGCGGCAGTCACGAGATGCCGCAAAGGCGAATCTCCCTCTTGTCCCCCCACAGGTGACTCCGGAAGGATCAGCAGCTGGTCTTGAGAAAACGGCGGGAAAAACGACCGAACAGGGTAAGCTCGCTTTGCCAGTGGCGGGGGAGGGCTCATTGCCCTCAAGACGGGAGAGGATGGTTCAACATATCCCGTTGGCCACGAAAGAATTGATATGGGCAGACAAGTATGTTAATATGTTTTAGTTGTTGACTGACCATCGCGAGATGGAGTATGCTAAGACACAGAAAGATTTGTGGCACCCGAGTGTATGGCATGCCAAAATGGCGGGATTCAGGGTGGAGGAGACAATAACGAATTGGGCCAAGGCCTTTGCAATGTTTACTGCGATTATTGGCGAACGTAAGCCCGAAGTATTGCCCGAACTGTCTTGTTATCAGGCACGTATAATGGATTTTTATGAAACATATGAGGGGAATGAATGGATGGGTTACGACATGAAATTCCGTAAAGCGAAAGAGTATGATTCCTCTCTGACATGGGATTGCCTCGGCTCGATTTCTTGGCAGAAGCAGCTCCTGCCTGGCGCGGCGAGGACGTCCACGCCAGGTGAGAATGGGTCGGGGTTTTCCCGCCAGCACCCCGCGGTGCCCTTTCGGGCAGGCGCCGGTGGCGATCACCAGCCGAGAACCGGCGGGAATGGTGGAAAGCGGGGGGTCTGTTGGGGCTTCAATAGAGGCAACTGTACCAGACCGCAAGGGGCATGTAAGTTTAAACATGCGTGTGCGGGTTGTGGGAATTCCTCTCACCCAGAGAGTTCATGCAGGTCAAGAAATAGCGGGTCAGGAGGTAAAGGAGGGTCCAAACAAGACTGAGGGGGATCATTGTGTACAATTACCGACTCCAGTTGATATCATGGCTATGACTCCCTGGTTGAACAAATACCCTGATTATGTCTCCGCTGGGGTGTTGAGGAAGGGATTCTTATATGGCTTCCACATCCCGGCGGGGGATTTTCGTGGGGAACCTTTTTGTAAAAACCAGCTTTCGGCACAACATAATCCAGGTGTGGTGGAGAGAAAAATCGCTAAAGAGGTGAGCCTAGGCCGAGTGGCTGGGCCTTTTCAGCGCCCGCCAGTGGCGAATTTCATCTGTTCCCCGTTAGGGGTGGTCCCCAAAAAGGACCCGGGGGAGTTTAGGCTGATCCATAATCTGTCTGCTCCAAGGGGTTTTTCAGTAAACGATGCTATTGACCCAGAAGTCTGTTCGGTGCGGTACGCATCGTTCGATGATGCCGTCACCATCTTGAATCGCCTGGGCCCCGGGGCGCTGATGGCGAAATCAGATATCGAGTCAGCGTTCCGGTTGCTCCCGGTACACCCACAGGATCAGCGTCTGCTAGGTTTTGCGTTCCAAGGACGTTACTACATGGATAAATGTATGCCGATGGGTTGCTCCATCTCTTGTGCTTATTTTGAAAAATTCAGCTGTTTTTTAGAGTGGGCATTCACCGAGGCCACGGGGCATAGGCATGTTATGCATTACCTTGATGGCTTTCTGTTCTTGGGAGCAGCCGGCGACACGAAATATGCGCTGGCACTACAGGATTTTTGCATCCTCACGAGGGAGTTTGGGGTGCCATTGGCACCAGGTAAGACGGTTGGACCATCTACTTCACTGGAGTTTCTGGGAATTGAGCTCGATTCTGTGGAGGGATGTTTCTGTTTGCCAGTGGAAAAGGTATCTAAATTTAGGGCTTCCCTGGAACTTTGCCTTGGTAAGGCGAAAGTGACCCTGCACCAATTGCAGCAAGCAGTGGGGCAGCTTAACTTTGCCTTGAGAGTGATACCGATGGCCCGCCCCTTTTCACGCTCTATTGCACAAGCTATGGTTGGTCTCAGAGAAGGACACCACCGCACGAGACTGTCTGTCTGCAGAGGTTCGCCAGGACATGCGCATTTGGTTGGCATTCCTGGCAGACTTCAACGGTCGAGTGGTGTGGAGCAAGCCGCCAGCATCTTCGGACGAGCTGGGTTTGTGGACTGACTCGGCGGGGAGCGTGGGATTTGGCGCCATCTTTGGTAATCGATGGTTGGCGCAAACATGGCCGACGTGGTGGCACACCAGCGGTCTCACAGGTAACATAGGGTTCCTTGAGCTATTCCCTATTTTTGTTGCTCTGATGGCATGGCCTAACGAGTTCTCGGTGGTATTCTGGTCTGATAATATGACTGTTGTCGAATGCATTAACCAGCAGGCAGCACGCTGCAGATGGATCTTGAGATTGTTGAAGGAAATTGTGCTGCTTTGCATGAGACTGAATGTACAGTTCAGGGCGAAACATGTGCCGGTGTACTGAATCATGCGGCTGATGCACTCTCTCGTTCACATATGCAGGCATTCAGGGGTTATCTACCTACAGCGGACCTAGTGGCGGCACCATTCCCCGAAGCACTCTAGCTAATCGGTGCCCCGGATTACAAGACCTCGTGGCAGCAAGCTTAGCCCTCAGGACGAGTAAGGCATACGAAGGAGCGTTTTGTTCCTATTGTGCATTTTTGGGTCCGACAGGGAGTCAGAACTGGGGTCAGGAGGATTCCTTCCTTGGGTTCCTGGTAGCACTGCACAGAGAGGGCCGATCAGCGGCAACGGCCAATAGACACAGGGCGGCCATCTCATTCATGGCGCAGGTGCATGGCATCAAAGACCCAACGGGTTCCTTTCTGGCGAAGAAAGCCCTTCGCGGATGGCAGCGCCTCGAGGGTCGCAAGCAAGAAGAGAGGCGCCCGATTGGCTTAGAAAGGTTGTCCCTGCTCATGGCAAAACTAAGCGCGACATGCTCCTCCCAATTCGAAGCAGTTCTATTCCGGGCAGCTTTTGCATTAGCGTTCCATGGGGCTATGCGGGTGAGCGAACTGGTCGCAAGGAATAAGAAAGATGTGGAGGGTGGCTTGTGCAGGGATCACATCCTGATTAGGGGTGATTCGATGGTAGTCACGATACCTAGGTCCAAAACTGACCAGGGAGCGATGGGAAACAGTGTTGTTGTCCAGCGCATGCGAGGGTCCCCCACGTGCCCGATAATGTGCATAGAGGAATACTTGGCACTGAGGGCGGATACATGGGGGGGGAGTTTGCTGAGGCACATCGACGCCACTCCACTGACGAGGTTTCAGTTCCAGAGGGTGCTAGCACTGACAATCGCGGCGGCGGGCATGGACCCGTGCGATTTTGGGACCCACTCCTTTAGGATAGGGGCTGCTACTGAGGCTACAGCCAGGGGTCAGAGTGCGGAAGAGGTGAAACAGTTAGGACGATGGTCCTCGAATTGTTTTAAAAGGTATGTGCGATTGCACATGTTGTGAAGTCAAGTTACATGCACTCACGCTTCTTGTCTTCTGTTTGATTTACAGTTTCGCAAGCATGTCATGCGGGGCGGAATTTGCAGTCGACCCAGTACCAAGGGACCAGCGGTCATGGATCACCGTCTGAGGAGAGAGTGGTTTGGGTCGTGGGCCACTCATACGTGAGGCGGGCCGGGGACGTATTCGAAGCAGGTGACGAGACTCGCGCAGCTGGGGAATACGGGTACAGAGTGGCCTTCCATGGAAGGGGCGGGCTCTGTATTGACCAATTTGAATCTTTTGTTGAGGGTCTCTTAGGGCGGCAGAGGTCACCGCCATCTATAGTCATAGTACACCTTGGGGCAATGACTTAGTGACTCTGGGTAGGCGAGTATTACTCGAGCAAGTTTTGTCTGCCGTCAGCTGGTTGGCAAAAAGAATCCCGGGGTGCACGATTGCCTGGTCCCACATGATTCCCAGAAAGGTGTGGCGGGGGGCCTTTCAGTGTCAGCACTGAACCATTCGGTGAAGAAGGTTAACAACAAGATTGGTAGATTGTTGCGCTCGGCACAGTTGCATAACATTCCGCATGGGTGTATTCGGGGTGATCACATGTATCTGAATAATGGGGTTCACCTGTCCCGGGAGGGGAATGTCTTACTCATAGGAGACTTCATAGCATGGCTAAGGGGTTTGAGGAAGCATGACCTTTAGGAGGAGTTGTGGGGGGGCCAGATAGCCGGTCAACTATCCGGCCTGTGGCGGTAAGGTCATGATCGGTGAGCAGTAATTTCAAGGTCCCTAGAGGGGGGCGCCACCCACTATGGATGGGAGTGCCCGGGGGGAGGCGGCCATTGGCCCCTCCCACTGGGAGGCGGCACCCACTAAGGATGGGTCGCCTAGGGGAAGACGGCCATAGGCCCCTTCCAGGGGAGGAGGCGGCTATATGCCCCTCCTCAAAATTTCCCGGGGCCCGGATATCCGAAACGGCGGATGTGATAGAGAGTGTGGGGTTGGGGGGGAGTCCACGCTGTCCTTCCTACAGATACCTCACACGGGTGCTCGGACGACCTTTAAGATGGTGTCGAGCGGAAATGGGGGCCCCCAACAAGACAAGGGAAATTAGAGTTGGCACGGAGGGTACAGTGCTCTGCGCGGCCGCCCCTCACACCGTGAGGGCGAGAGTTTTGGTAGTAGGGATCTGACACCGGTTGCGACCTTGCCGTTGGCCCTTAATGCTAGGATGTACAATTTTAATTTAGAATGTATGCATTTGCAGGATGTTAGACTCGGCTAGGAAACCTTTGTATTAGAGATTTGTTAAGGTTAGCCAATGAACATGTCTTCATCGAAATGTAATAAATGAAAATTGTACATGATATGAAACTTTTATTTAATGTTTTAATTTTGTTTCATATTTTAATAAATACAGCCGGGAGGGTGACTCCCTCCCGCCTTCCAAAAGTTCAGAACTGCGTCCGTCTTCCCATCCTTGGGGATTGTGTTGGGAGGGGGTGACAGGCATCCCGGCCATATGGAAAGGGGCAACCACTCGGTCCCCCCGAACGTATGGTTGGGTGCCTCGCCTCCCGGGAAACCATTTTGGGCGGAGGGGTGTGTCTCGGCTGGTATGCCCGAAGCGGCGTAGCCGGGGCGCGCCTTTTCCCGCCCAAGAGGGGTTGTCCTAGACACCTACACCGATGGCCACGCCCAGTAGGCGTACCGGTGGAGGATACACGCCCTCCCGAAGAGGAATGAAGAGAGCGGGAATCCGAAGAAGCATCCTCTTGTTCCTGTGCTTGGAAGCTGCACCCACTCATTGCACGTGAGCCCTCGACGGAACAAGGAGCAATTTTGACCCACCCACCAGCCCCTTATGGCAATGTTAGTTTCAATAAAGTTTTGCTCTGATGACATCTTCCGTCCCTCCGTATAGGAAAAAATGCATGTCTAGTTTAAGGATGTGGTTTCTGTCTGTAGGTACTGTTTTCTTTTGGATTAAAAAATTGATACAAGTAGGCAGGATGATATTTTCTCCTTAGTAGGTAAACAAACGTCGTATTTATTTTTTGGTCGGGCGGTAAGGTCATGATCGGTGAGCAGTAATTTCAAGGTCCCTAGAGGGGGGCGCCACCCACTATGGATGGGAGCGCCCAGGGGGAGGCGGCCATTGGCCCCTCCCACTGGGAGGCGGCACCCACTAAGGATGGGTCGCCTAGGGGAAGACGGCCATAGGCCCCTTCCAGGGGAGGAGGCGGCTATATGCCCCTCCTAAGAATTTCTCGGGGCCCGGATATCCACGACGGCGGATGTGATAGAGAGTGTGGGGTTGGGGGGGAGTCCACGCAGTCCTTCCTACAGATACCTCACACGGGTGCTCGGACGACCTTTAAGATGGCGTCGAGTGGAAATGGGGGCCCCCAACAAGACAAGGGAAATTAGAGTTGGCACGGAGGGTACAGTCCTCTGCGCGGCCGCCCCTCACACCATGAGGGCGAGAGTTTTGGTAGTAGGGATCTGACACCGGTTGCGACCTTACCGTTGGCCCTTAATGCTAGGATGTACAATTTTAATTTAGAATGTATGCATTTGCAGGATGTTAGACTCGGCTAGGAAACCTTTGTATTAGAGATTTGTTAAGGTTAGCCAATGAACATGTCTTCATCGAAATGTAATAAATGAAAATTGTACATGATATGAAACTTTTATTTAATGTTTTAATTTTGTTTCATATTTTAATAAATACGGCCCGGAGGGTGACTCCCTCCCGCCTTCCAAAAGTTCAGAACTGCGTCCGTCTTCCCATCCTTGGGGATTGTGTTGGGAGGGGGTGACAGGCATCCCGGCCATATTGCTTGTGATTCAACAGCAGGGAAACTCCACAATTATTTTTTTGTAAACTCCTACTGTTCCAACTGCCATTTCATTCCCACACTTCATCTGACTGCACCAGAACCTTCTCTCATCATGTATTCTGTATGGATTATTGGACATAGCTACATCCACTGGGCTCAAAGGTATGCAGCAAGCAGAAATTATCACAACCTTGATTTATCAAATGTGGAAATCAAGTGGATTAGTCAGAGAGGATTGAGATGTCACCAATTGATACCATTGGTGAAAACCTTTTTGGATCTGCCAAACCCTGACCTCTTAATTGTGCACTGTGGTGGAAATGATTTGGGCACTATGACTGGGGTTGGTCTGGAAATGCTTTTAAAGGACACCTTTGATCAATTAATGACACTTTTTCCACCAACTGCCTTGGTATATTCCAATATATGCCAAACACAGAAATGGAATTGGTCCAACCAATTTTGTCCACAATTTGAGAAAGCACGGAAACATGTGAATAAATCTGTTTCTGCTTACATGAGAGACTATGGAATGGGTCCAATATACAACAACAACTTGTGTTACAACATGCAAGACATCTACAGAGGAGATGGTGTGCACTTCTCAGATGAGGGGAATAGAATATTCCTCCTGAATTTAAGACTGTGCATTGGAACCTACTTGTAGGTACTTAAATCAGCCACAGAACCCAAAAGCTCTTTTCAGAGCTACCCTAACTATGATCACTCATAATGATTTTCTTTTTCAAACTTTTTTCTCTATTTTTCACCAAAGTACACTCCCCGGTACGCTCCCCGGTGCGCGTACCGGGCGCTCCCCCCGCAAAAAATTTAAAAATGTTTTTTTTGGGGGGGGGGGACATAAATAGGCCTTCTGAACCCCGCTCAGAAAACCTAGAGGGTCAGGAAGTGTCTAGATAAAGAGATGTTAAATACACATTGGAGATAATATAGTGGGAGAAAGGAAGTAACTATGACCAAACTTACTATGTAACACAAAAAAGTTGCACAGTATATTTTAAGTCTCACTTTATATTATATCTATTTTGGAACTATTTCATAATATACATATAAAAAAGAATAATGTCTCAAACAATTTTTAATTTTTAAATAGAAATTTATTGTTGTGATTTTTCAAAATCTAAAAGAATTTGCAACATTAATTCATCAGGTATGTCCTCCTTTTCATTCCATGATTCAATTTCTTCTACACAATTAATTAAGTCTTGGTCCAGAGAGTGATCCAAAAAGTCTATTTAATCTTTGTCTTCCTTAGGATTGTTTTCCATATTAATTTCAAATGAAATATTAATTTCATTTTGTTGTCCTTCCATTCTCTTGCTGTAAATTGCAAAAAAAGAAAAAATATATCAGTAGAGATAGGGCACTGTTGGATTTAAGTTCAGACAGGTACTTGTGAGTTTTTAACAGTGAAGTTATCTTTGGGCAGTGTATGGTTTCAGGCAGGAAGTAGAACTATTAAAAAGTGCCTGTGATGAAGCCTAAGTAAATTCATAATTATACCAGAGAAGCCTAACTCAATCTATAATTATAATAGACAAGCCTATCTCAATGTCTAACTCTTACAGAGGGACAGTATATAACTATCTGAAAACGTTTTCCCAAATTAACTTAAAGTGCATAACATAGTTCTCCTTTCAAATTAACAACTTACCTTTTTCAAATTAGTTGAAGTTTTCTGTAAAAAAAATTCCAAATGTACCTTAGGTAGTGTTAGTCAAAATGGCAGTGTTTCCCTCTCATTTTTCATATATATTCATGTACATTACCAATCAAATGTCAGCACATAAAAGTGCAAAATGTAACTAACATTTTAATTGGTTTGTAAATTCTAACACTTTCATAAGGGTTTTTTTTAATGTAATTAATCCTCAAGATATTCAGACAGGGCTACAACCTAAATGGCTCATTGGAATTCCACCAAATTTGGGAAAAAGGTCGGGACTGGTATGTCGTAGGGCTTATTCTATATTTGGTGAAAGTGTCTCCAGTGGTTTTTATGTAAATTAACTTCCCACATTTTTTGGGAGTGCTTCCCGGTGCGCGCTCCGGTACGGCGCTCCGGTACGCGCACCGGGAGTCCGCCATTTTGTGTTTCGGTAGAATTGAGACACAAGATGGAGGACAAACAACGTTGTGAATGGGTAAAAGGGGGCACGGTAGACACACCCTGACCCACCGGGGAGCGTACTTTGGTGAAAAATAGTGAAAAAAGTTAGAATAAGATAATTATTTTGAGTGATCAAAGGTAGGGTAGCCCTGAAAAGAGCTTTTGGGTTCTGTGGCTGATTTAGGTAACTATAAGTAGGTTCCAATGCACAGTTTTAAGTTTAGGAGGAATATTCTATTCCCCTCATCTGAGAAGTGCACACCATCTCCTCTGTAGATATCTTGCATGTTGTAACGCAAGTTATTGTTGTATATTGAACCCATTCCATAATCTCTCATGTAAGCAGAAACAGATTTATTCACATGTTTCCGTGCTTTCTCAAATTGTGAACAAAATTGGTTGGACCAGTTCCATTTCTGTCTTTGACATATATTGGAACATACCAAGGCAGTTTGTGGAAAAAGTGTCATCAATTGACAAAAGGTGTCCTTTAAAAGCATTTCCAGGCCTACCCCAGTCAAAGTGCCCAAGTCTTTCCACCACAGTGCACAATTAAGAGGTCAGGGTTTGGCAGATGCAAAAAGGTTTTCACCAATGGTATCAATTGGTGACATCTCAATCCTCTCTGGCCAATCCATTTGATTTCTACATTTGGTAAATCAAGGTTGTGAAAATTTCTGCTAGCTGCATACCTTTGAGCCCAGTGGATGTAGCTATGTCCAATAATCCAGACAGAATACATGGTGAGAGAAGGTTCTGGTGCAGTCAGATGTAGTGTGGGAATGAAATGGCAGTTGGAACAGTAGGAGTTTTCAAAAAAATAATTGTGGGGTTTCACTGCTCTTGAAACACAAGCAATGATTGGTGGATTCAGATAGTTGAAAACTGAAAGTTAGGGTGCATGGTTGTGTTTTGTGAAAGAAGCAATTTGAATGGTTAAGAAAAAGTCAATTAAAGAAACATTGCACCAGATAAGATGGTGTATTGAGAGGTCAAACATCCTTGCTGCGTTCATTTGCAACATTGTAGAATAAACTTTTGAACCAGAGAGTTCAGTAAGGAGGGAGTTGCTATGGTAACAGGTAGAAAGGGCTGAGGGGGGAAGGATGTTGGTTTGAAAATAGTGAGGGAAGAGTTTTGATTGGTTGAAATTAGGCATATTGTGTAGAATTAGAGGTTTTCTGTGCCAGTCATGGTTGCAGTGTCTTGAGTGCATACCTTTTGCTCTGCTAAAGAAAAATTGGTATGTGTGTCTGACACTGTTCTCAATCTCCCAAAGCATTTGTAAAGGTAAGTAATGATTCACTTAATTTAGATAGAGACTTGTATGCTCTATGGAGAAGATTTGGAAGCAGATTGTGTTTTTTTAATGTTGCTTTGTGTCATGTTTTGTGATAATGCTTGGTTAAAACATTTTGCTGCATAGAGGAATTGTCTTTTGTGAAATAGTGAGGTTTCAGTAGTGAAATTGAATGCTTGTACATAGGACCTGTGCTGTGTTTCTAAAATGTTATTTAAAAAACGATTTTGGGGTAAATGAATGGCTTTTATATTTTTCAGAAGGAATGAATAGTGTTTGCCTCATTAAATAAATATATTTGAACCTTTTACAATGATGTCACCTGCATCACCTCAGATTAGGAAGCAGATTGAGCTTCTTTCTTGTTGGTTTGTGTCATGTTTTTTGATAATGCTTGGTAAATAGATTTTGCTGCATAGAGGAATTGTATTATGTAAAATTGAGAAGTTTCACTAGTGACATGCAGCCTTATTCATGAAGGCTAAATCGGCTCGCAAAGGGCCGGATTCTGAGAATCCGGCCCTTTGCGAGTGCGATTTTTGCTTTTGGGATTCAGCATCCCAAAAGCAAAAATCGCTAATTGCGATGTCGCAAATGTGCGAGGAAATGACATTTAAGGAATCTCTATTTGAGATTCCTTAAATGCTATTCAACATCCTATTTCAATTTGCGATTTCGCTATTTCTAGGCGCAATTTACCGCGAGGTCAGACCTCGCGGTAAATTGCGAAAACTCAGAAAAATGCATTTAAATGCATTTTTCTCAGTTGCATGTTACACACACACATGTCCTTTGGACATGTGTGTGTGCAACACCTGTGTCACAGATCATTTGAGGGGTGCTACAGGGTGTCCTGTGGACACCCCTGGCACCCTTCAAATCGCAATCTTATTTGCGATTAGCAAATTGCTAATCGCAAATAAGGAATACTCCCCATTCATTCCTATGGGCCTTTTGGCCCATAGGAATGAATGGTGAGTTATTCCTTATTTGCGATTAGCAATTTGCTAATCGCAAATAAGGAATCAGTAGGAATCACATTTTATTATGCGATTCCTACATGATTACCGTTTTGCGAGTCCTTAATAGCGAATCGCTATGATTCGCTATTAGGGGCTCGCAAAACGGCCCCTTCATGAATAAGGCTGATGGAATGCTTGTACATAGGACCTGTGCTGTGTTTTTAAAATGTTATTTAAAAAAACGATTTTGGGGTAAATGAATGGCTTTTATATTTTTGAGAAGGAATTAATAGTGTTTGCCTCATTAAATAAATATATTTGAACCTTTTACAATGATGTCACCTGCATTACCTCAGATTAGGAAGCAGATTGAGATTCTTTCTTGTTGGTTTGTGGCATGTTTTTTGGAAATGCTTGATATCAATATATGCAAGATAGAGGAATTGTCCTTTGTGAAATAGTGAGGTTTCAGTAGTGAAATTGTATGCTTGTACATAGGACCTGTGCTGTGTTTCTTAAATGTGATGCGAAAAATGATTTTGGTGCAAATGAATGGTTTTTACATATTTGAGAAGAAATAAATAGTGTAGATGAGGTGATGCCTGTCTAGGGGTGTAGATGAGGTGAGGCCTGTCCAGGGGTGCAGATGAGGTGAAGTCTGTTCAGGGTTGCAGATGAGGTGAGACTTGTACAGGGGTGCAGAGGAGACGAGGCCTGTGTTTCAGAGTGTAGTGGGAGAGAAGCCTGTCCAGGGGTGCAAAGGAGGTGAGGCCTGTGTCTAAGAATGCAGTGGGTGAGAGGCTTCATGAAGTCCAGTCCACTGCATTCTTAGACACAGGCCTCACCACCTCTGCTCCCCTGGACAGGCCTTACCTCCTCCGCGCTTCTGGACAGGCCTCACCTCTCTATTTACTTCCTCTTACACCCTCTCTCAAGCTTACTCTCTCTCTCCCTTTTATAGGCTCTCTCTGTTTAAGTCTCTTTTACATCCTCTTCCCTTCTAGCACCCTCTCTCTGTCTTACACCCTGTTACACCCTTTTTCTGATTTACTCTTTTTCTCCCTTTCTTTGACTTACTCCCACTCCCTATTACATCCTTTCTCTGTCTTACAACATATTATACACTCTCTCTGTCTTACTTCTTCTCTATGTTTTACTCCCTCTACCTGTTTCTTTGTCTGACTCTGTCTGTCTTTTTGT
Source organism: Lissotriton vulgaris (assembly GCF_964263255.1). Lineage (NCBI taxonomy): Eukaryota > Metazoa > Chordata > Amphibia > Caudata > Salamandridae > Lissotriton > Lissotriton vulgaris. Next base: position 1,806,279,020 of record NC_141685.1, read on the forward strand.
GTTACTCTGTCTAGCTGTTTTTCTCTGTCTTACTCCTAGTTATATAGTTGCTGTGATATAAACTTAGATATGTTGTAAACTAGTGTTTACATCGTTTGCTTATTGTCATTCCTTTGTTGTTTGCTAATAGTGGTCTATAATGTGTTATTATTTTCTTTACCACAGATTGAAATCAACAATTCCAAAGTAAGGAAATATGCCTTCAAGACAGAGGAGAAGGAAAGATGCCATACGGAAAAAATCAAAAACAGCAACGGAACAAGTACTTCAAAAAACACAAAAAAGCTCCTGGTAAGACAACTAAGTCTTTTTTTCGGAACATATGTAGAGCAAAAAAAAATGTTAATGGGAATGTGAATATACAGAAGGAGAGAGCAAATTTGAAAAGGAAGGAGAGGCCCCCCAAAAGTGTTACCACTGGACCAGGAGTGAAACAGTATGTATAGTAATAGAAGGCAAAACCAATTGAGGGACATTCATAGACGAATGTTTCCCAATAGGGTAGTTTTAAATTTGTTAAAAAATATGAAGAAAGGTAAACAGAGAGCTGCTTTCTACAAGAAAAAGAAAAGTGTAGAGAAGATTGTTGATCAGGCTTTCGAAGTTAAGAAAAAAAATGTATTTTAGTAATCAATAGAATTAGGATACTTAACAAAGCAATTGATGTTTTCAAATCGAACAGTAGATGGAAAAGAATAATCAATCGGACTACTTTTTGTGAAGTATTTTCTGGAGAATGGATGCATAGTTCAAGTTCTGAGCCATTTTTTAATGAGGAGAGTTACTTCCAGGAGAATGATTTGGTGCATGCAGTTGACACCAGTGGTCGTGCATATGAGGTGAAAGACGGTTGTCCGATGGAAAAAGAGAAACTTGTGTCTAGAGATGCAGAAGAGGTGTTAGCTGATGAAGTTTTAGGGAGACGTACTAAGGGTCCAGTGTACACATGGAAGTGTAATAGTATTTGTAGTGTGCAACAGGATTCAATTGATTTGCTTCGTAATTTCTTACGTACATATAGTAAGAAAAGTGTAAAACAGAAAATGAAGATGTTGCAAGAGTTAGATCCTTGCAGAGTGAGAGAAAACACAGGTTTGCACGGGCATTCACTGGCTTGTCTTTCTAGAAAAGTATGTCAGAGTGTTTTTCATCATTTTAGGATGTTAGCAGTGCATCCTAATAAAGTGAGGAAATGAGTGAGAAGGTTGTATATTGCAAAAAGCCCAGCACTTAAGCTTAAACAGTTAAACACTGCTCTTTTGAATGGATCTGAATTAGATGTGAAGAGCATTTGTGAAGAAATTGAGTTTTGTTATTTTGGGGACAAAGAGGACAGTGTAGAAATGGATATAGTAATAGATGGTAATGTGGAAGACAATGTACAGATTTTAAGTACAGAAAAGTTTGACGAGGAAATTACCAAGTTTAAGGTGAAATCAAGTGAAAGGCCTAATTTTACTTGTGTGTGTTGTCAACGGACTCATTATAAGATTCAGACTAGGTTAGTTGATTTATATGCAAAAAGTGAAATGGAAAACAATAGTGAATGGAAGGATTTTGTATCTTATTTGTTGGTGGAGAATTCTTTTGATTTGAGTTCTGATCAGCGTATTTGTAATTATTGTTTTCATTTCAAATATGCTTTATTCGAGTTTTATACTCATAAAAGCAGACAAACATACATACAATTTAAAAAACCATTAAATTTACATAAACAATCGAACAAGCACATACTTATTTTTACATGTTGAATCAGTGGAACGTCGTATATACAGGTGCAAAGATACATAACCGTCGATAAATATAGACCAGAGGAAAGTGGTTGAATAACAATGTGCATCATCCCAAGGAAATATTCAATTAAAAGCAATTCATTACATTAAAATAAATCAGTTTAAGCCAACGACCGAATTCATATGCAAAGAATAGACAAAATGTCTAGCAGTCTTTGGTCAATTAAGATTTACAGAGAATAAACATTAGTTTAGCAGTCTCTGGCACATAGGTAAAAGCAGAGAATAGACAAAAGTCTAGCGATCTCTGAATGACTACTGGCGCTATTTAACGTGCCAGCAGTCTCATCCTTAAAACCCACGCCCAACCCAGGTACTTTGCAATTGCAATGTTGATCCATTCCTCAGTGGTAGATTTTGCTATACGCAGTGCCACCATGCTGCTTTTTGTGCCTAAATTCCTGCACATAGGAGCCAGCCAGGCTTGTCTTGGGGCAGCATATACTGGGCAGCAGAACAGAAAATGACCTAATGTTTCATTACCAACCCCGCAGGCAGGGCATACTGCAGCTCCCCCTGATTTCCATTTGGATGATAGGGTACAGAGTGGGAGCGAGCCAACCCTCATTTGGAATAACAGTTTTCTGTCCAGGGGGTTCGTTACATAGTCCCAGTACATTTCATACGAAGGGAACATTTTAATCTCCAAGTATCCAGAGGTCATAGTCCCACTGTTGTTATTATTTAAGCTACTATTAGCTACATGTTCCCAATATATATCCTTAAGCACTTTTTTGGGGGGAAATGGAGCCCCAACAGGATCTAACCATAGGTCCTGAAGACCTAGATTATATAATTCAGTCTTTAGTGTTTTAAACCACCTGATTTTATTATAGAGATCAGCCTTAATGACATCAGAAAACCCCTGCGCATAATGCGCGAGTTCAGGTGTGGTCCAAAGCCTACGCCAGTATAGTAACGGGCGCAGTTTGGCCTTTTCCATGAGCTCTCTTCTGCCTAGCTCATAACGTAGGGGTAATAGTGGGCTGCTCTGAGGGGTACCCGTCAATGACCTCAGAAATTTATTTTCAGATAATTGGAGATCATGGAGGTTTTCGTACCCCCATAGCTCTGCACCATACAGGGCGGAGGCAATAGCTTTAGCCTCATAAATTATCAATGGTGATTTGATTGGTTTAAACAATGACTTCTTTTGCTCCTTAATTATTACCCCAGATAGCTGCTTATGCCTTAATGTGGCGGTGTTAAGATGTCGCTGCCACTTGTTGTCATTGGAGATCATTATCCCCAAGTAAGTGAAGGAATTTACAACTTCTAAGGTTCGGCCACTCATGGTGATATTCGGTTTAAAATTCCTGTGCGGGTTAAAAGCCATGAGTTTTGTCTTGTTTGCGTTTACCTCAAGACCGTGGTCGGCACAAAACCCATCAAATATTGCCAGTGCTTTTTGTAAGCCTCTGGGCGTTTTCGATAAAATTAAAGTATCGTCGGCAAACATTAAAATGGGGACCTTCTCCCCAGCGAGAGAAGGTGCGTCAACAGACTGGGATTGCATGCGGGAAACAACACCATTAATAAATAGGGTAAACAGGGTTGGGGCCATTGAGCATCCCTGCCGAACCCCGCGCTCAACAGGAAATTCGGCAGTATTGTTCCCGTAACCTCCCCATCTGATTTTGGCATAGTTACCCTCATGCAATCGCCTAATTAAAAACAAGAGTTCTCCCGGGACCCCTAAAGTCTCCAGCACTTCCCACAGCTTCGCCCTCGGCACTAGGTCGAAGGCAGCCCGCAAGTCAACAAAAGCTGCATACAGGCAGCCTCTCCCCAGCACCACGATCTTCCACTGTATTAGGCGAAAGCGAAAGACTTGATCAACAGTGCTGGTTGCCCTACGGAATCCAGCCTGAAAAGGGGATAAGATATTATGGTCATCAACCCAATCCAATAACCTGTTGACAACTACTCGGCCCACTATTTTCTGGATGGTGTCTATTAAGCTAATGGGGCGATAGTTTCCCGGCTGGGCCCGGTCACCCTTTTTGTATATAGGAATAATTTCAGCACCCTTCCAACTCGCTGGGATGTCCATCCCTCTTACAATCAAATTCATCAACAAGAGTATGTATCTGCACCATTTATCAATGTCACTCAAAAACACATCGGCTGGCACCCCATCAATACCAGGGGCCCGACCACCTTGGACAGATTTTAAGGCAGTGAGTATTTCATTCTTTGTAAATACGACGTCCCCGCTGTATAGGCCCAATATAAACCTTCTATCCGTTGCCTGATCTCTAGAGGCGTACTGCTCACTAAAAAACTTAACCCAAGCCTCCCGGGGGACGTTATTAGTGCATGCATCATCTATCCTATCATGTCCCCATTTAACTATATGCCAGAATAGCCTGGAATCTTTACGTTCACTAGCGATTTTCAGATCATTCCAGTGAGCCTCATCCCATTCTTTTTTAGCTTTTGTTATACATTGTTTATAATGTTTCCTGGCTAATCTAATTACCTCTAGGTTCTTGTTCTTAATTGCATCACCCAGTGAGGTTCTTGCCAGCCTACACTCCTGGTTATACCAACGAGCTGGTCTGTGGGCGTGCTTCTTTTTGTTTGCAGGTTTCAAGAAGTGGCCTCTAATTTCTGTGAATAGAGCTTCATGTACCTTAGTGGCATGGTTTGTACTGGAAAGATTCCTGGTTTCACCCTCAAGGGCCAAAATAGCCTTGTCAGTTGCTATATTGATTTTTTCCATAACCAGCGCATCTGTTTTGACACTATTCCACTTCAGCCTGCGAAGATCATTAGTAGGTACCAACAGTGGGGGAAAAAGATCAATAGCATTACTAGGGACAAACTCGTCAGACTCCCACCACTTATGGAGGACACAAAGAGGATTGTGGTCACTCTCAAGCCGTTCCTTGACCTCCATATCGACAATAGATGACCAAAGGTCCAAACAGCATATCACATAGTCAATACGACTCTTAGATCTTCCATTGTCAAAGGTCATGGCACCTACTCTGTCTGCCTTAGTGCGACCGTTCAGAGCCCTTAGACTATGTTCAAGGCACATAGCATTCAAGCTTAAAATATCCTCCGACCAACGAGTTAATGGGGTTAGTTCAAGTGCAGGAATGTCCCACAGAGTATCTTCCTCAGCGCCTAAAAAAGCCTCACCAGTATCAAGGGGTTCGAAAGTGCGGTTTAAATCCCCAGCAAGTATGATGTTGTTCCCAGAGGAATAGATTTCTAAGTAGCTGTACAGTGTGGATAAAACCGTAGATTTACCAACATTTCCCCCTCTAACATAAAGGTTATAAATGTCAATGGGGGTAGAGCAATCCCTCAGTAGTCGAATGAGCTGGATGTCTTTATGATTTAGCTCTAAGTTTTTTACCTGGATTTTTAAGGACTGCTTGACCCATATGGTGAGGCCACCCATTGGTCTCCCCTTCGGACCTTTGGTGGCTGGTACATAGAAGTTCAAATAGCCCAATGCATAAACAGGATCACAAGCCCAAGTTTCTTGGAAAATACAAACATCATACTTTCGAGTGAACTCTAACCACTCTCCACAAGCCATCTTAGAACCTAGTCCGGCTATGTTCCAGGATAATAGATTACCATGAGCACCCACCCCACATAAATCAGGGCTAGGAGCAGGTCTATTCATGCTTGCATCAAAGGTGACATTAGCAACAGATCTTGGATTTGATAATCCTACTAAGGTTTCAGGAAAACAAAGCTCATTTGAAGAGCCAATAGCTTCATTCTGCCCCCCTGTTGCACACAGCATTGAGGATGTTTGCAACTGAGGCATACAATTGGTTATTTGTCAATCACAAGCATCAAGATTGGAAAGAGCAGAGAATCTGTTTTCTAATCCTAGACCCCACTCAACAGGTCCATGATTCTTACTAGCCCTTTTGGTTACAATGTTCCATTTTGTTCTTAAGGTGCTTGGATTAGGGCCTCTGTCTTTTCGAGGGTAGAAAAAGTCAAGAGTCAGTGGAACAATAGAAGTGGAGCGTCTCTGCGGCGGGAAAATGTTAGGCAAAATATTTGGTAGTGCATCTGGATGTGATAGATTGAGCACAACACAGTCGCCCTTAAACTTTTTATCTCTGTTCCCAATCCACTCCACTCTTCTTGCATTTACCAATTCCTCAGCCAGTTGTTGTTTCCCCCACGAGGATATGGCCATGTTGTTGGTAAGCCAAGATAATGATTTATTCATAAGTGATGCTGTTGATTCCGCTTCACCAGCACCCAGAGGGGGTACATTAGCCAAGACAAGTACCAATGGCGAGGCTTCCACCACCAGTTCAAATGACCTTTTCGCCGTGTCTGGGTCAACAGATGAGAGGGCAGGGGGTGCAGCACCAGAACTGGTTTCCGGAAGAGACATCAAAGAAACCAGTGAGGGGTTAGCAGTAGAAGGTGGAGGCAATTTATTTGCCAAGATGTCATTAACCATAGGATGGACATTTGATGTAATGACCTCTGGGAGTTTCCCAACTTCACCCAACGTTTTACCAAGAAGACCTTCCAATTTAGTAACTTCTGCAGATAACTTGTCAATTTTGCTTATCAGTGGTTTAACTATGCCTTTGATTTTTGTGTCCATCAGACTGCAAAATTTCTCAAGTAAAGAAGTAGAGAAGGTTTCATATGATTCCCCCATGAGGTCAACCTCCTCAACACAAGAAGTTTTCCTTGGGGGGGTTGCAATTCTGTTTTTGGCTGACCTCAGCCCCGGGCGTTTTTGTATAGCTTTTCTTTTTACCCCCACAATTCTTGGCGCCGGTATTGGGACAATAGAAGGGGTGGTTTGCTCACAGATCATGGGGCTCAGTGGCAAAACATTGCTATCATTGTTGTCTTCGACGCTGGCCACTATGCCGCTAGGTTGGATGGTGACTGTATCCTGTGAAGGAGCTTGTGCCACTCCAGAGAGGCTAGTGTTTGTTAAGATAAAAGGGTCCTCAGATTCTATATCAACTAGTAGAGATTGTGTGGAAGACTCCATACCTAGAGAGGACCTTCTGTTGTTGTTTATTTGCGTAACTACCTGCACTAAATAGTTCTCCATGGTGTTGGTAGCAGACGTTAGCTTTTTCCCAGACAAACCAGGCATAAGTGCAGATGGCTTAGAGGCACAAAATAGCGTGGAATATATAAAGCGGGTTACCTGACAGACGGTAGGCTGGATGCACGGTGTAAGTCACTGGGCCTAAGTCTGATTAGGCAGAGGTCCTGGCCCAACCCAACCTTGGCCAACCTCGGACGGCCTCAGACGGCCCGCCCTTTGCCCGGGCTTCGCCCGGCGTCCCGCTCGCGTCCCGCGTTGCGTATGGACCCGACTTTTAAGGCGCCTCCTGGCGCTGGATGGTGACGCGCACAGCGTGCGCTGAAGCCGGTCCCCCTGGGGCACCGAGACCGCTCTGCTGCCGCTGGTGTCTTCAGGCGCGGCGGTATCTCGGTGTGGGGCGCGTTTCCCTCCTGACGGTTGCAGCAAGGCGTGGATTCACCAGGTGGGTCAAATTCAGGCAAGAACACAGCCTGGACGTGTGGACCCGACTTTTAAGGCGCCTCCTGGCGCTGGATGGTGACGCGCACAGCGTGCGCTGAAGCCGGTCCCCCTGGGGCACCGAGACCGCTCTGCTGCCGCTGGTGTCTTCAGGCGCGGCGGTATCTCGGTGTGGGGCGCGTTTCCCTCCTGACGGTTGCAGCAAGGCGTGGATTCACCAGGTGGGTCAAATTCAGGCAAGAACACAGCCTGGACGTGTGGACCCGACTTTTAAGGCGCCTCCTGGCGCTGGATGGTGACGCGCACAGCGTGCGCTGAAGCCGGTCCCCCTGGGGCACCGAGACCGCTCTGCTGCCGCTGGTGTCTTCAGGCGCGGCGGTATCTCGGTGTGGGGCGCGTTTCCCTCCTGACGGTTGCAGCAAGGCGTGGATTCACCAGGTGGGTCAAATTCAGGCAAGAACACAGCCTGGACGTGTGGACCCGACTTTTAAGGCGCCTCCTGGCGCTGGATGGTGACGCGCACAGCGTGCGCTGAAGCCGGTCCCCCTGGGGCACCGAGACCGCTCTGCTGCCGCTGGTGTCTTCAGGCGCGGCGGTATCTCGGTGTGGGGCGCGTTTCCCTCCTGACGGTTGCAGCAAGGCGTGGATTCACCAGGTGGGTCAAATTCAGGCAAGAACACAGCCTGGACGTGTGGACCCGACTTTTAAGGCGCCTCCTGGCGCTGGATGGTGACGCGCACAGCGTGCGCTGAAGCCGGTCCCCCTGGGGCACCGAGACCGCTCTGCTGCCGCTGGTGTCTTCAGGCGCGGCGGTATCTCGGTGTGGGGCGCGTTTCCCTCCTGACGGTTGCAGCAAGGCGTGGATTCACCAGGTGGGTCAAATTCAGGCAAGAACAATTATTGTTTTAAAAAATCAAATTAAAACAGAATGCCTGCTAGAGCTGTTCATAATAATCTTCAGTTGGTAGATATTCCTTCTGAATTGATGGATTTAAATATTTATGAATCTATTTTCGTTCAATGTGTCCATCCTTTTCAGGCTATTGTTCGCATGGAGCCTAAGATAGGGAAATTGCCTCCTTCAGATTTACAAAGAGGATTAAAGGGAAGAGTTGTTTCTTTGCCTCTAGATGTCAAGAAAAATATTGATACAATTGGTGTAGAAAGAGTAGAAGAGGATCCTCTGGTTATTCTAGTTAATGGGGTTCCGACAAAGAGTAAGAAAATCTGGCAAGATTTAGTGGATGTTAGGAAAGTCAAAAAGGCAACGTTGTATTTGGTCAAAAACAATGAGTACTACAAACATGTATGTGTTGGAGCAGAGGAAACAGCTACAGAAGAAGACAGTGATTGTTCGGTCGGCCAAATTGAAAAAGTTGATGTGTCTAGAAGTGAAGAAATATATGAACATTATACTGTTCATCCTTTGCATTCCAAAGAAGTAATGGGGAATGCAATTGATTTGTTTCAAATGAAAGCAGCAAAAAGAAGTCCCATTAGTGTATGGGAAAAGGTTTGGAAGCTCGTTGTTTTCCACAGTTATTTCCAACAGGTCGAGGTGGACGATATGACGATCGACCAGTTCAAATTCCTGCAGCTGAATACCGGACTTTAAGATTATATGCTGAAGATCCAAGGTTTCGTCAATGCATTCCGTATTTGTTTCATCTACTGTATGAAAGTGACTTGTCTGGGCTTTCTTATGCAGTTAATAATATACTGAAAAGTGGAGCACATCTGCAAAATGTTTCGGCGAGGGACTTTATGGAGAAAGTCAATCTGCAAGAAAGTATTTTGGAATCTCAGCTAATCAATCTCATGGCATATCAGCGTGGTACAAACGAGTATTGGTTCCGTTGTCATGGGGAATTGAAATGTATGCTAAGAAACTTAGGAACTCCTACATGGTTCCTCACTCTTAGCTGTGCTGAGTATGCATGGGACGACTTACTTCAATTTCTACAAGAGGCAAATGGAAACATACAAAATATAGACTTCAAAACACCTGGAGAACTGTGTTCTTTGGATCCAGTGAATGTATGCAGATATTTCAATCATAGATTTGAAGCTATGATGTCTTTTATTACCAACAAAAAAAATCCTCCCGTTGGAGAGCTTTTGGATTTCTTTTGGAGGAAGGAGTATCAAGCGAGAGGTGCTCCTCACATACATATGTTGTTATGGATTAAAGATGCACCCAAATTTAGAACTGATTCGGATGACACAGTGATGAGTTTCATTGAAGAGTATTCAACATGTGCTGTTCCGAAAACTACTGAAGAAAACAATTTAAGGCAACAAGTTTTATGCTTTCAATCCCATCGTTGTGGAAAGTACCGTCATCGAAAATTCAGAAACAAGGACAAGTTCTACACCAAATGTCGTTTCGCGTTTCCACGACCAGTGATTTCTAAAGGAAGAGTAAATAATTTGATGTCTTCTCTGCGACATACTGTGACGAGGAAATCACCAAAAAATACATACAATTTAAATAGAAACGAAGAGTCCAAGTATATTAACGATTACAACCCAGTGATTTTGTCCATGTGGAATGCTAACATGAATATTCAGTTAGTTGCTGACAACTCTATTGCTGTGGCTCGATATGTGACGTCTTACATCACAAAAAAAGAAAAGACAGAACTGAAGGAAATGTGGGAGGACATTTCACATGAAAAGAGTGTAAGTAAAAAATTATGCAGTTTCAGTTTGAATAAGTTGTCGCATCGAGAAATTGGAGCATATGAATGTTCTGATCGGTTATCATCAACAAGTCTCTATGCCAAATCTAGAACAATCATTTGGATGAGTCTAGGTCTTGCTGCAACACGAAACCGAGTTTTGAAATCTGTACAAGAAATTGAGTATTTGGCGGAGAAAGAACCAAACAGTACAGATATTTTGAAGACAAACATGTTGGATACATACTATCCAAATAGAAGTACTCACCTTGAGAACACTTGTTTGTATGAAGTTCTGCAAAACTATAGTTATAAGAGGAACATCACAGAAGATATCAATAATGGAAAATATGCTGTCATAGGGTATGAAGGATGTCTAGTGAAGCAGAGAAAAGGCCATTTGATTAATCATCGAAAATTGAGTTGCGAATCTCCAGACAAAAGAGAATGTTACTATTTAGCTCTTTTGCAACTCTTTGAGCCATGGCGTAGAGAAGAGGAACTACTTGGAGATTTTCTCTGTTACAAAGATTATTTTAATGCAACCAAGGATACCATAGAATGCCCTGTTTTTCCAAATTATCTGCAAATTTTGAACGACGAAATAGAGCAAGAAGCCACAATTGCTGAAGAGATTGCTAGAGACAGTTCTCAAGACAGTCAGAGTTCTACTTCATTGAGTCAGGATCCACTAGGAGGACCAATTATCCAAAATGAAGCTGCCACTGCCATGGATGAGGTGGAAAGAGCTATGGAACAAGCTCAAGAGGATGTAGTTAACTTAGAAGATTTGGTAAAGCAACTAAACGTTGAGCAGAAAAAGATATATGACGAAGTCACAGAACAGATTGAACATGGATTCAGACATGAGAAAAAAGAGTGCTCATGTACATCATTTAAACCTGTCCGACTGTACGTAAGTGGAGAAGCGGGAACAGGAAAAAGTTTTCTGATTAAAGCAATTGCAACTTATCTGCAGAAAATGACTGAATCACCGCTGTCTTGTGTTGTAACCGCTCCAACTGGACTGGCAGCACATAACATTAAAGGGATTACTCTACATCGTTTACTGATGCTGCCAGTTGAGCATGATAATAAATTGCATTACAACAAGCTATCTAGAGATGCGTGTTCTGAAGTTTCCAGAGTCCTGAAGAAAATGAAACTTCTTATCATTGATGAAGTAAGCATGGTCTCAAATCTAATGCTTGCTTTTGTGCATTTGAGAATGCAAGAAATTCTTAGAACAGAGTATGATGTGTTATTTGGAGGGAAACACATTATTGTTTTTGGAGATCTACTGCAGTTGACTCAGTAAAAGGACAACCAGTGTTTAAAATGCTCACGCATGAAGATACCAGGAAGTCCCTAGGAAGCATAGGAAACGTTAATATATGGTTGAATTTCAAATATGCAGAACTGGCAAAGGATGAAGATTATAAAAATATTCTACAAGATGTAAGAATCGGAAAAGTAAGTGAGCTCGGGAAAGAAGCTTTACATGCACGATTAATTTCAAATTTGAATCCAAATGAAAACATTCTTCCAGAGAATATTTTTAAGAAAATTACTGAGAACAAATCTGGGATATGTTTGATGCCAACTCTGCAAGAATGTTCCATCTTCAACAACAAAATGTTAAAGTTAGAAAATGAAGAGATTGTGAAACTGGAAGCAATAGATAAAATAGAGCATACGGGAGCAACAATTATTTTGTCAGAAAATTTGAAATCAAAATTGGATTCATTAGAGAAGAGTGTATCTAAAACAGCTGGTTTTGAAAAGACTCTGAATGTGTGTTTAAATTGTCGTATCATTTTGAGAAGGAATTTAAATGTTGAAAGAGGTCTGGTAAAAGAAGCAATGGGTCATGTTGTTGATTTTGTGAATTATAGAAATAGAGATGGAATATAATTTTTAAAAATTAAATTTGATGGCATTGAGCAAGTACAACAAATCAGTCGTTGTTCTGCTAGATTTTTGCTTTTAAAAGACTTATATGTTCGCCTAAAAGTTTCCTGTTTGTTTGGCATATGCGGTGACAATTCATAAATCACAAGGTTTAAGTGTAGATAGTGCTTTGGTGAATATTGGAAGTTCTGTGTTTAAAGAAGGTATGGCATATGTGGCATTATCACGAGTCAGAACTTTATCAGGATTGTACTTGATTAAGTGTGATGAGACAAAGATTTGTGCAGATCTAGATTGTGTTAAAGAATACAATAGGTTAAGAAGAGAGTATGCTCCACATTTGCCTCAATATCCTTTGTTTGAAAAGCGTGTGGTAGGCCGAAAAAGGAGAAATGAGAATAATTGCAGTGAGGTAGTAGCAAAAAGACAAAAAGTAGATGAAAATGTAATTGTATACAGAAAGAAAAAGGATTCTGAGGAAGATGTTGTTGGATTTCAGTTTGAAAACAGTTCTGGTGTCAACTGCTATGCTAATGTAGTGGTTAATGTTTTTTTTCTTCAAACTTTACAAGAACAGATTGTTGAAAATCGGGATCAAAGATTCTGCGGTTTATTGAATTCTGTGTTTGAGAAATGTAGCAATGATAGAGCAAAAATAGAAAGTGTTACATAAATTCGAAATCTTTTAGACATATGTTCTGGTCAAAAAACAATTTCTCAGAACATTCAGCAGCATTGTCAGGAATTTTTAATGTATATGTTTGGTGTTTTGGAAGATGAAGGTGTAGATGTAGAAAATCTTTTTAGCCTTTCTTATCAATGGCAGCATGACTGCGACAATTGTAGTTTATCAAGTACTACTAGAATAGACACTGAAAGATTTATATATTTAACTTTACCAGACTGCAAATCAGTGTCATTTAATAATCTAGTTAAAGCAGCTGATCATAATATGGTGTGTACCCAATGTAAGTGTCCAATGCTGTCCACATTATTTATACAAACTTATGGTCAGTATGTCATTTTAGTGTTCCAACGATGTAGACCTGATGGAACTAAATTGACAACTTGTATTAAAAATTTTGTGGCTTCTCAGTTATCAATTTCAGGAAGAACCTTTGCAACTGTAGCTATTAATTATCCTGACGGTCCTTCGACAACATCAGGGCATTATACAGCTTATTTAAAATGTCAAAAAGGTTGGACTTACTGCAATGATACTCATTTGACTTACAAACAATGTTTGCCTTTTGACTTAAAAAATTCTTACCTAGTGTTTTTAGAACCAAAATTTAAGTAAAGGTAATTGGCCTATGAAGACGGGAGCAGTTAATAAAAGTTAGTCTACTGTTTAAAATTATATTGTGATTAAAAGTGATCAACATAATATAAAAAATCCAGTTCTCATATAGGTACTGTAAGTGGTTTCATAGTAAGTGATATCAGTATTATTGGAAATGTTGAACATGAGTGATCCAAAGATGGGAATATGAATATTTAAACATTGTGAAAATGTTGTATGAGCTTTTCTTTCAGAACATCGGGTAAACGGTAATTTGAGAGTTTGATTTCAGAAATTTAAAAACATACTGATATATCTGACACTATTTGGCCGTAAGGAAAGGTGAAGGAATGAGCAAAGAGTCATGACTTAACACAAGGCGGAAATGAAAACGTTGAGAATTATTTCAGATGTTCTTAGAGCTATTTTTATAGAAAGTCGATGACATGGAAATTTTAAAGAACAGCAGAGTATTTTCCAACGAAAAGGACCTTCACGATCTACTATTTGGCCTCAAGGAAAAGTAAGTCAATGAAAGATTAGTGTACATATATGATTTGTAAGTTTATATGGGTTTTTTAAAACACAATCTTTTAGATTGTGTTTTTCTTTTCCCGCTGTCATATGATGAATAGTTTGAACTCACTGTTTTTAGTGAAATTCAATATATTTTGAGAACAGCAAAAATAAACTATCTAACATGTTGTACAAGATATTCTATAGTTTGTATTGTATTCCCATTGTCTCACAATCACTTTACTTTTTCCACCCTTTTTCAGCCCTCTTTACTCACTCACACTGCTTTTCTCTCACTCTGTTTCATCGCTGTTCCTTTACTCCACTTCTTTCACAACCCCTCAATCCCATTTCAACTGTCTGCATCCCCTCTCTCCCTTGCACCAATTTTCAGCTTTCAGTCTGTCTACTTTACTTCCTTTTTTCGCGTCTTTTCCTTCTTTGCTCTTTTACTAATTACTCTTTACTCAGTCACCTCTTTTGTCGCACTCTGTCACTATAACCCACCCATTCTCCCTCACTTATCTTTCTTTGCTTCTTTCTTTTGTCCCCTTTTTTCGTTCACTACCGATATGTCCTAAATCCCTCACTCTCCTTTTGTTATGCTCACTTGTGTTTATCTACCTTCTATCATTTCTCTTACAACAACTTCACTGCTCCTCTCTCATCATTCTTCACCCCAGTTCTTTTACTCCAGTTCCATTACTACCCCGCATTTCCTATCTTTCAGTGTCCTTCTCTTTACTTTCATCACCGAATCACATTCTCTCAGTACCACTTCTTTAGTCCTCTTCCCCTCTCTTTCCTTTTTTTGCTCCTTTACTCATTTTCCTTTCCTCACTCATTGTACTCCACTTCACTCAGTCCTTCCCTTAGTCCCTCTGTGTACTTACTTCCTTACTCCTTTTCCCTCAATCCTTCTATATTATCCTCACTCCCTTCATCCCTTCATTCTGTGAATCCCCTTCACTCACTCTCAGTCATCTTCCATTCCTCTTTCTTGTAAATGGATCCTCAATCAGACTCCTTTCCCTCTCACTCATTCCCCTTTTTCTCACTCCTCTTTCCTGATTTAGTTTTCGTAACTCACATTCTTTTAGTATCTTACTTACCTTCAGTTCATTTCTCTCTTCTTCTCTTCCTCTCTGTCACTGAATTTATCTGCCTTACTCTTAGTAATTTGCTCTCCTTCTATTTCTTTTTCCCTCTTTTTGTCCTTCTACATTGCTTTATTTCCCTTTCTGTATCCTTCACTCTAGCTTTATTTCTTAGTATACTTTTATGATTTTTTACCTCTTGACCTGTCTCTTCTATTTTAAAATATATATTTTACTAATTATAACTTATTTTTTCTTCTGTCTTTCACAGATAAAAAGTGAAGAAAAAATATGTAATTAAGTTTACATTATTTATATGGTAACTGTCACTAGAAAAATGTAGTATGTCATCACCCTTTGCTTTAACCTCACTACTTTTCTCTCACCCTACCTCACCCCTGTTTCCTTACTCTGATTCCTACACTTATTCTTATCCTCCATATTTACTTCGCTTTTCCTTACTTTCCTACCACATTCAACTTATTTCAGTCCCCCTGCTCACCCACACTCCCTCACTTACCTTTCTTTTCTGGTTCACTCAGCCCCTTTATGTCACTCCTTCCTTTACTCTCTCTGTCCTTTCTCTCTGTCACTCCCCATGTCTTTCCTTTTCTCAGTTACTTCCTCTAACACCTTTTCTCTGTCTTACTATCTATTACACAGTCCCTCTGTGTTCCTCCCTCTAGCTCTCTTTCTCTTAACACCACTCTCTCTGTCCCTTTTCCTTATGTGTATAAGTAGAAAAATCCCAAAGGATAATTCACTCGTCCAGCACTTACAGTTCTCCAATTAATGTAAGGCTTTCACTCATTCCATTCACTCTACAAGACTGTACTACAACAATTGCTCAGTGGACTCATTTTAGACACTTTAGGTCGCTTTTAGAAAGATTATAAATGTACTTGTATATGTATAAAGTGTGTTTAATGCTTTTAACGCCAGTTGGCTATACATGCATTTTTCCTTCCTTTAAAAAAAATGTTAAAAACGTTTCCTTGTTACAATGAGATAACCTTACAACCCAGGACATGATATATAGCAAAAACAGTACATCTGAGGTTTTTATTTAATAATGACAGGATTTATAGTTATAATTGGACATCTGTGGTCTGTATTATTTAATATTGTACCACTGTTTATGATTACCATTGTATAGGACAATGTTTAAATGTTATTTATGTTTTGTAGGTATACACGCAATGTTTAACTGTATCCAGCCCATAGGAGAGTGATCTCTTGGTCTTGATAAAGATGGTTTAATAATTTTGAGCCCATCGAAACGCGTCGACGCACCTTCTCGAGTACACAATCCCCCAAATCCACATTACTTGAACGATAAATATACCCAGATATGGTCAAGTATTGAATGAATTATCTAATCTATTAGGGGAAGTGTAGTTTCCCAAGACCAATTGTATAGGTCTGGTGCAATACTCTCCGTTTGTTTGTTTAACATTTGTAACTGTTCTTAACTGTGATTTTTAATTTAGGAATGTTGTTTTAATTTGTTTAGCTGATGTTCAGCTTTTTAATGGTAGGAACTTTCTTGTATATTTGTCAACTGAATAAAGAATCAGACAAGTAAAAAAAGTTCTTTGGCCCTTGTTGTACACTGAGCAATTGTTGTAGTGCATTCTTGTAGAATGAATGGAATGAGTGAAAGCCTTACAATAATTGGAGAACTGTAAGTGCTGGACAAGTGATTTACCCTTTGGGATTTTTCTACTTATACACTGTGATAGTGCCCCAGTCCCACTGGGTTTTCAATAAGCAATAATCGCGCCTCGGTTAAACCTCATTGGCTACGATACTGCCACTGCACAAAGCTCCCACTGGGTGGTTTTAAGGGGCCCCTCTCCTTTTTAAACCCTTTTCCTTATGCTCAGTCCTTCATTATTTTTTTTTTTTGGTGCGCTAACGGGACGCGCCCCGGTACGCGCACCAGGACGCGCCAGAATACCGCGCTTACCGGTGAGCGCACCGGTACGCTCCAGGGGAAAAAAAAAAGATATGAATATACATAAAACAAATAGTATTACATAAATATACAATATAGGATTCATTTAAAAAAATATTACATTTCATAGCTATAGAAATTTTCTATTAAAAAACCTTTGAAATTCACTGAAAAAACCATAGGTTTCACACCAGTTATAGTTAGGAATTAGCATTTAAAAAACCTATGAAATTCACTGAAAAAACCATAGGTTTCACACCAGTTATAGTTAGGAATTAGCATTTAAAAAACCTATTAAATTCACTGAAAAAACCATAGGTTTCACACCAGTTATAGTTAGCTAGAAATGTTACTGACATAAAACCATTGAAATTCCCACGTTATAGTTAGTTGGACTCACTATAACTTGCGCGCCTGCAATGCACTGCTGATGATGTCACATATTACATCACTCATGACATGGTCAGTGACATCACTCATGACATCACTGATGACACCATCCTTGTGACAGAGTGACAGACCTCCTTTCAGTGTAATGTAACCCTTGAAACACATATTCAAAAATAGAAACTAACATTTTCAAAAAAATGGAGATACCCATACCAGTTACAACAACCAATTCAGTAATTCCACCATCTATATACACATCCACTCATTCAGCAACAGTTCTATATACTCACTCATACATGTACTCACTCATCATATGTAGTGATACACATATACATCCTGTTACACACCGACAGTCATCCAAAAGTTACTCACACATGCAAATAAACTATTGAACATCCATTTTTTGCATATACAACTATACATACACTAGCACATTACTTCTAAGGAAACTTACACATACTTTCTCTCTTAAACAATCACTTATAGAAACACATACTTATTTAAGCAGAAACTCTTTCAATCTCTCACTCTCACATATACTCACTTATATACATCAATACTCACATATACTAGATTAAAACATATGTAGTTACTCATAAAGACACTAGTGAGGCAGGCATTCACTCACTAACACACACATATACACACTCATCCACCCATACAGTCCTGCACATATGCTGTCTTCAAAACACATACAAACAGTGAGTCAGTCACCAACCCATGCAGCCACTTATACACAAAGTGAAACAATGATACATATATTTGAATATTTAAAAATTACTCGCTAATATATGTATTCACTAAGATACACTTAATAAGCCAGTTAACCAATCCATATTTTATTAAAAAAACATCTATTTACACACTTATTTAAACATTTATTCTTCCGTAGACCTTTACAAATACACATATAAAACATATTTATTTCTCATAAAGACACACATTCACTGGATGGTGTCATCAGTGATGTCATGAGTGATGTCACTGACCATGTCATGAGTGATGTAATATGTGACATCATCAGCAGTGCATTGCAGGCGCGCAAGTTATAGTGAGTCCAACTAACTATAACGTGGGAATTTCATGGAAAGGGGCGACCACTCGGTCCCCCCGAACGTATGGCAGAGTACCTCGATCCCCCCGGGAAGCCATTTTGGGCGGGAGGCGCGTCTCGGCTGGTATGCCCGAAGCGGCGTAGCCGGGGCGCGCTTTTTCCCGCCCTAGAGTGGGCTGGCCTAGACACTGACGCGGCTGGCCACGCCCTCGGGGCAGGCAGGGGCGGGTTTACGCCCGCCCTGAAGACGGATAAAAAGGGACGCAAGACCGGAAGGCATCCTCTTGTTCCTGTGCTCTGAAGCTGCACCTCCTCGCTGCACGTGAGCTCGAGACGGAACGAAGAGCCAATTTTTGAGCGTTATAATCTTTTCTTTTGTCTTACGGAGAAATGCCCAAGAAAGGCGGGAAGAAAATGACGACTGAACAGATGGTTCGGGTCCTCATGAAGGAGATGACTGAGCTGAAGAAGCGGGTGGCGGAGAGAGACGGGGAGGGGGAGCCGGAACGTCCGTCGGCTGGAGCAGCTCCAGGAGGAAGAGCCAAGAGGCCAAGGAGGGGACCAGCCGAGGGAGCCGTCCCGGTTCCCTGTGCCCCGCTCGAAGCGCCAACCCCAGTACCGGCGAAGGGGAATCCGATTCCTGTGGTGGTCACCCCGGTGTCCAATGAGGATATGCCGCCCGAGCTGGCGGCACAACTTGCAGCGTGGTTGGGCGACAGTAGTGAGGGCGCCACGGCTGCCGAAGCTCAGGCGCTGATGAAGCAATTGCGCGAGAAACGAGATGCAGCCAAGGTGTCCGCGCCGGCTGCAGTGGTTGACAAGCCACGAGGGACGATTGCGACCGCGGATGCAGCGTCCGGTGCAGGTAAGCGGCCATTGCCGATTGCAAGGGATGAGTCAGCACCCTCTCGTAGAGAAAGGTTGGGTCAACATGTGCCTTTGGCAATTAAGGAGAAGATTTGGGCGGGGGAATATGTGAACATCTTCTCGTTGCTTGTTGATCATTATGAGGTGGAGCATGTTAAGGGTCAGAAAGATCTTATGCATCCGAGTGTTTGGCGCGCAAAAATGGCCGCCTTTAAAGTGAATGAAACTATTGGCAATTGGGGCAACGCATGGGGAATTTTTACGTCAATCTTGGGGGAACGTAGGCCTGAGTTGCTGCCCGAGTTGCCGACATATCAGTCACGAATCATGGGGTACTCGACATCACACCAGGGTAACCATTGGTTCTGCTACGATAACCTTTTTAGAAAGGCTAAGGAGCATAATAAAGGCTTAACCTGGGATTGTTATGATTCCTTGACATGGGATAAAATGAAGGAGACAGGTATGTTGAAAATGCCATTGGTAGGAAGTAATGTCGGTGAATCCTCCCGCCATTATGGGGGGACGCCCTTTCGTTCAGGTACGAGTACCGACGATTACTCGAAATCTGCCGGTAATACAGGAAAAAGGGGGTTCTGCTTCAATTTCAACAAAGGTAAATGTACCAGGCCCCAGGGATCGTGTAAATTTAAACATGAATGTAGTGGGTGCGGGTCGTCCCATCCTGAGTCCACGTGAAGAGCCAAAACGGGTGATAACGGGGGGAGAGGAGGCGCCAAACAGGTCTAACGTAGTCCGAGGGGCGCCTTTACCTACCCCGATTGATACCTTGGCGATGATTCCCTGGCTCAGTGAATACCCGGATCGTACTTCTGCTGGGGTGCTGCGGAACGGATTTTCGTATGGTTTCCGCATCCCGGTAGGGGACTTTCAGGGTGTGGAGACGTGTAAAAATCAACTTTCCGTCCTGCAGCATACGACCGTGGTTCAGGATAAGATCCGGAAAGAGGTTACTCGAGGTCGGGTCGCCGGCCCGTTTAGTGTACCCCCGGTACACAATTTTGTTTGTTCTCCTTTAGGGGTGGTCCCCAAGAAGGACCCGGGTGAGTTCCGACTGATTCATAATTTGTCAGCCCCACGTGGTCTTTCTGTAAATGATGCAATAGATCCAGAAGTGTGTTCGGTGCGGTACGCATCCTTCGATGAGGCCGTAGCCATTTTGAATCGCCTGGGGCCCGGGGCGCTGATGGCGAAATCGGATATCGAGTCAGCGTTCCGGTTGCTCCCGGTACACCCAGACGACCAGCGTCTCCTGGGTTTCAGGTTTCAGGGTTATTATTACATGGATAGGTGTATGCCGATGGGGTGCTCTATATCCTGTGCCTATTTCGAGAAATTCAGTAGTTTTCTACAATGGGTCTTCACAAAGGAGACGGGTTTCCGACATGTAATGCATTACCTGGATGATTTTCTGTTCCTTGGGGCAGCCGGGGATCTCGAATGTGGCCGGGCCTTGGCTGAGTTTTGTGTATTAATGAAGCAGTTTGGTGTGCCATTGGCACCAGGTAAGACGGTGGGCCCTACGACTTGCCTCGAGTTTCTGGGGATCGAGCTAGACTCTAGAGAGGGTTGTTTTCGTTTGCCAACTGACAAAGTTCAGGGCAGCCCTGCAAGTGTGCCTAAATGGATCTAAAGTTACGCTGCATCAATTACAGCAGTTGGTGGGACAGTTGAATTTTGCACTGAGAGTTATACCGATGGCCCGCCCCTTTTCCCGTTCAATTGCCCAGGCTATGGTCGGCCTAAAAGAGGGCCATCATCGCACGAGACTATCGGCTGAGGTCCGCCAGGACATGCGTATTTGGTTAGCATTTCTGGCGGACTTTAATGGTCGGGTCATCTGGAACAAACCAGCCGTGTCCTCTGAAGAGCTGGGGCTCTGGACAGATTCAGCAGGTAGCATAGGTTTTGGTGCCATCTT
Source organism: Lissotriton vulgaris (assembly GCF_964263255.1). Lineage (NCBI taxonomy): Eukaryota > Metazoa > Chordata > Amphibia > Caudata > Salamandridae > Lissotriton > Lissotriton vulgaris. The sequence goes on from NC_141685.1 coordinate 1,806,300,013, forward strand.
CGGCACAAAATGGTCGGCACAAAGGTGGCCGACATGGTGGCATGACAATGGTCTGACAAGTAATATTGCTTTCCTGGAACTTTTCCCCATTTTTGTGGCCCTGAGAACCTGGCCAGAAGGGTTCAAAGATCACTCTGTGATATTTTGGTCTGACAATATGACCGTGGTCGAGTGCATCAATAGTCAGGCAGCACGATGTAAACTGCTTTTAAGACTGCTTAAAGAAATTGTCTTACTGTGTATGCAACTGAATGTGCTTTTCAGAGCAAAACATGTCCCAGGGGTAATGAATCAGGCGGCTGATGCACTGTCTCGTTTTCATATGCAGGCTTTCTCGGGTTTCCTTCCCTCAGCGGACCCAGAGCCGGCACCCTTTCCCGAAGCTCTCTGGTCTCTCGGTGCCCCGAACTTCGTCACCTCGTGGGAGAGAGTCTAGCACCAAGGACGAGGAAGGCATATGAAGGGGCGTTTCGGTCCTATTTAGCCTTTTTGGGGACTGATAGAGAGAGGCTTTGGGGCCACGAGGAATGGGTAGTGAATTTTCTGATGTCCTTACGTAGGGCTGGGAAATCGGTGGCTACGGCCCAGAGGCATCGTGCTGCTATTTCCTTTGTTGCCAGGGCTCATAGTATCCAGGACCCGACAGCGTCTTTCGTTGTACAAAAAGCGCTGCGTGGGTGGCAACGCCTTGAGGGTCGCAGAGTAGATGAGAGGCGCCCGATAGGTTTGGATAGGTTGGCCCAGTTGTTGGCTACACTGCCTGCCACATGTTCATCTCAGTTTGAGGCGGTGTTGTTCCGAGCCGCTTTTACGCTAGCATTTCACGGGGCGATGCGGGTAAGCGAACTGGTGGCAAGGAACAAACAGGATGTGGCGGGGGGTTTGTGCCAAGAACACGTTCAGATCAGAGGAGAGGCAATGACTGTCTCCTTTGTCAAGTCCAAGACCGATCAAGACGGTATGGGTGACTGCATAATCATACGCAGGGTTCCCGGGTCCTCCATGTGTCCGGTAAAGTGTTTAGAAGATTACCTAGCACGAAGGGTGGCATTATGGGGTGGGACCTTGTTGAGACACGCGGACGCCACCCCACTGACAAGATTTCAGTTTCAGCGGGTGCTTGCGATGTCAATTGCCGCTGCGGGCTTGAACTCGGGCGAGTTTGGGACCCATTCCTTTCGGATAGGGGCTGCTACGGAAGCTACAGCCAGGGGTCTTAATGTTGAACAAGTGAAACGAGTGGGGCGTTGGTCCTCCAATTGTTATAAGAGGTATGTGCGGTTGCACATGTTATGAAGCTGTAATGATGTACTCACGCCTCTTGTTTTTCTTTGGTTTTCAGTTGCGCAAGCCTACGAGGCGGGGCGGACTATGCAGTCGACCCAACACCGGGCCAGCGGTCAGACATCACCGGCTGTGAAAAAGGAGGTGTGGGTCGTGGGCCACTCATACGTGAGGCGTGCCGCGGACGTATTCAAAGCAGGTGACATGATTCACGTAGCTGGGGAATACGGGTACAGGGTGTCCTTCTACGGAAGAGGCGGTCTCTGTATTGACCAGTTTCAAGCATTTTTCGAGGGTATGTTAGGGCGGACGAGGTCACCGCCGTCTATAGTCATAGTACACTTGGGGGGCAATGATTTGGTCACCACCGGTAGACGACTTCTCCTGGAGGCAATGCTTTCCACTGTAAGTTGGTTGGCGAGGAGAGTTCCGGGGTGCACAATTGCGTGGTCCCATATGATCCCACGAAAGGTGTGGCGGGGGGCTATTTCTATTCCTGCTTTGAATCAGTCTGTTAGAAAGCTTAATAACAAAGTGAGTAGGTTGTTCCGTTCCAGGACACTGCATTCTATTCCGCATGGCTGTATTAATGATGACAGTATGTATTTGGGGGATGGTGTGCATTTGTCTCGGGTGGGGAATGAGTTACTCATAGGAGACTTCTTAGCATGGTTGAAAACGTTAAAACATGACCTTTAGGTAGGAGCTTTGTGGGGGGTCCGGATAGCCGGTCAACTATCCGGCCTGTGGCGGTAAGGTCATGATCGGTGAGCAGTAATTGGAAGATCCCTATGAGTGGGCGTCACCCAACACGGATGGGAGCGCTCGGGAGAGGTGGCCTTTGGCCCCTCAACGGGGAGGCGGTCCCTTCTAAGGATGGGTCGCCGAAAGAAAAGGAAAGGCGGTCAAGGCCCCTTCCTGTGTAGGAGGGGTTACAGCCCCCTCCTGGGGAATTTCCCGGGGCCAGTGATGTCTGCGACGGCAGATGTGGTAAGTTGTGTGGGTTTGGGGGGAGGTCTACGCTACCTTCTAGATAACTCACACGAGTCCTCGAACGACCTTTAAGTGGCGTCGAGTTTATTGGGGCCCCCGTCAAGTCAAGGGAAATTGGTAGTTGCACTTGAGGTACGCCTCAGTGCTGTCGCCCCTCCCAAGTGGGGGGGGGGGGTATTTCTGGTTAGGGATCTTGACACCGGTTACGACCTTGCCGTTGGCCCTTAAACGTTAGGATGTACAATTTCAAAATTTCAAGAAAATGTTTTGTAGGTTGTTAGTTCGGCTAGGAGAACCTCTGTATTAGAGAATCTGTTAAGGTTAGCCAAACATCGCAATGTGGTAATGAAATTGTACATTAATATGAAACTGTTTAATGTTTTAATTTTTGTTTTAATAAATACGGCCGGGGAGGGTCACTCCCTCCCTCTTCCAAAAAACTTCAAGAACTGTTTCCGGTTTCCCTCCTTTGGGGATTGTGTTGAGAGGGGGTGGCGGGTATCTCAGCCATATGGAAAGGGGCGACCACTCGGTCCCCCCGAACGTATGGCAGAGTACCTCGATCCCCCCGGGAAGCCATTTTGGGCGGGAGGCGCGTCTCGGCTGGTATGCCCGAAGCGGCGTAGCCGGGGCGCGCTTTTTCCCGCCCTAGAGTGGGCTGGCCTAGACACTGACGCGGCTGGCCACGCCCTCGGGGCAGGCAGGGGCGGGTTTACGCCCGCCCTGAAGACGGATAAAAAGGGACGCAAGACCGGAAGGCATCCTCTTGTTCCTGTGCTCTGAAGCTGCACCTCCTCGCTGCACGTGAGCTCGAGACGGAACGAAGAGCCAATTTTTGACCCACCCACCAGCCCCTGAAGACAGCGAGTGGTTTTAAATAAAGTTTGATTGATAATTCTGATTTTCGTTTACAGGTTGTGGTATTATCGTGAAGATTTGAGTATGCAATAAAGACTGATCGTTTTGTGTTATGTTTTGCAAATAAAGTAATTCTGCTTTAGTGTTCATCAGTAGGCATGCTTTGAATAAAGTTGTTGTTGCTACTGTCTGTGATATTTAGTCTTTAGTTATGTAGTTATCATTGTCGTATTTATTTTGGTCGGGCGGTAAGGTCATGATCGGTGAGCAGTAATTGGAAGATCCCTATGAGTGGGCGTCACCCAACACGGATGGGAGCGCTCGGGAGAGGTGGCCTTTGGCCCCTCAACGGGGAGGCGGTCCCTTCTAAGGATGGGTCGCCGAAAGAAAAGGAAAGGCGGTCAAGGCCCCTTCCTGTGTAGGAGGGGTTACAGCCCCCTCCTGGGGAATTTCCCGGGGCCAGTGACGTCTGCGACGGCAGATGTGGTAAGTTGTGTGGGTTTGGGGGGAGGTCTACGCTACCTTCTAGATAACTCACACGAGTCCTCGAACGACCTTTAAGTGGCGTCGAGTTTATTGGGGCCCCCGTCAAGTCAAGGGAAATTGGTAGTTGCACTTGAGGTACGCCTCAGTGCTGTCGCCCCTCCCAAGTGGGGGGGGGGGTATTTCTGGTTAGGGATCTTGACACCGGTTACGACCTTGCCGTTGGCCCTTAAACGTTAGGATGTACAATTTCAAAATTTCAAGAAAATGTTTTGTAGGTTGTTAGTTCGGCTAGGAGAACCTCTGTATTAGAGAATCTGTTAAGGTTAGCCAAACATCGCAATGTGGTAATGAAATTGTACATTAATATGAAACTGTTTAATGTTTTAATTTTTGTTTTAATAAATACGGCCGGGGAGGGTCACTCCCTCCCTCTTCCAAAAAACTTCAAGAACTGTTTCCGGTTTCCCTCCTTTGGGGATTGTGTTGAGAGGGGGTGGCGGGTATCTCAGCCATAAGGGTTTATGTCAGTAAAATTTCCAGTTAACTATAACTGGTGTGAAACCTATGGTTTTTTCAGTGAATATATATATATTCACATAAAAAACCATAGGTTTCACACCAGTTATAGTTAGCTGGAAATTTTACTGACATAAAACCATTGAAATTCCCACGTTATAGTTAGTTGAACTCACTATAACTTGCGCGTGCAATGCACTGCTGATGACGTCACATATTACATCACTCATGACATGGTCAGTGACATCACTCATGACATCACTGATGACACCATCCAGTGAATGTGTGTCTTTATGAAAAATAAATATGTTTTATATATGTATTTGTAAAGGTCGATGGAACAATACATTTTTTATAAAGTGTCTTAATGGATGTTTTTTTTTTTTTTAAATGATTGGTTAACTGGCTTATTAAGTGTATTTTAGTGAATACATATATTAGAGAGTAATGTTTAAATATTTAAAAATATGTATCAGTGTTTCACTTTGTGCATAAGTGGCTGCATGGGTTGGTGAGTAAATACATGTGTGTGTGTATGGGTTATTAGATGTTTTTTTAGTATCAGTATGAGTGTCTGTTTTGTTTAGTGTGGGAATTACTTACTACATTGATGCATGAGTGACTGACTCTTTTTTTGTATGTATTTTAAAGACTGCATATGTGCAGGACTGTATGGTTGAATAGTGTGGATAAGTGTATGTTAGTGAGTAAATGACTGTCTCACTAGTGTTTTTAACAGTAACTACATATGTTTTAATCTAGAATATGTGAATATTGATCATATAAGTGAGTATATGTGAGAGTAAGAGATTGTAAGAGTCCCTGTTTAAATAAGTATGTGTTTCGAAAAGTGATTGTTTAAGAGAATAAATATTTGTAATTTTCATTAGAAGTAAGGTGGTAGTGTGTGTATTGCTCTATATGTAAATAAATGGATGATCAATAGTTTATTTGCATGTGTGAGTATGTGTGTGAGTAACTTTTGGATGACTGTCGGTGTGTAACAGGATGTATAGGTGTATCACTTCATATGATGAGTGAGTATATGTATGAGTGACTACAGAGAACTGTTGGTGAATGAGTGGATGTGTATATAGATTGTGGAATTACTGAATTGGTTGTTGTAACTGAAATGGGTAAAATTACTGTGAAAGGAGATCTGTCACTAAGTCACAAGAATGGTGTCATCAGTGATGTCATGAGTGATGTCACTGACCATGTCATGAGTGATGTAATATGTGACGTCATCAGCAGTGCATTGCACGCGCAAGTTATAGTGAGTCTAACTAACTATAACGTGGGAATTTCAATGGTTTTATGTCAGTAAAATTTCCAGCTAACTATACCTGATGTGAAACCTATGGTTTTTTATGTGAATTTAATAGGTTTTTTAAATGCAAATTCCTAACTATAACTGGTGTGAAACCTATGGTTTTTTCAGTGAATTTTATAGGTTTTTTAAATGCTAATTCCTAACTATAACTGGTGTGAAACCTATGGTTTTTTTCTGTGAATTTCAAAGGTTTTTGTAAATGCTAATTCCTAACTATAAATCTCAGTTTATAAGTAAGACTGTTAGCGCACTAGTTGTTCTCTGGGACATTCTGTAATTGGGCTATATTTTGACTACATCTGGCAGTTTTTTTGGCTACTTTTTTTTGTTTTTTTGTCTCTGGTGGCCATCTTTGGGCTACATTGGGCTATATTGGGCTACATTGGGCTACATTTTGGCTCTAACATATATATAGCCCAATGTAGCCCAATATTTATTTTTTCAAAGTTAACTTTCGTTAAAACCACGTGAGCATATATCTTGAGACATAGCAAAGGCACATCGGGCTAACAGTCCCTACAATTTTGCCTATTTTTAAAAAAAATATATATATATATATTTTTTTTTTTTGCCTTGGTGCGCTCCCGGTGCGCGCCCCGGGGAGCGCCCCAGAAAGCGTAATTATATGAAGCGCCCCGGGGCGCGCACCGGGGAGCGTCCCGTAAGCGCCATTATTGTTTTCGAAAACATGATAGTGACGTATCGCGTAGCCGCGTCTGCGTGAAACGCACGGCGTAAGCGCACCCGGAAGCACTTGTGCGAATACGATCGCGCAATGTAAACTTCCGACGGGCTTACGCGACGCAACCCGGGGCGCGTAGCGTAAGCGCGTCGGGTCATGTGACCTGAAAATAACACTTTTCATTGGTTCATACCAGTTTTGGTTTCATAATGATGAAGCCCCTGGTCATGTGACCTGAAAATAACACTTTTCATTGGATCTAACTTTTTTTTTTCCTTCTGATGAAAGACCCCACCTTTTTCCTTTCTTCTGACTTTGTCCTTTGACTGAGGAAGACCTGCTTGTACCTCTCTGTACAATTTTCATCTTTATAATGGCTTCAGTAGCAGCAGCAGCTGGTGCATCTGCACCACCACCACCACCACAACAACCAAAAGGACCACCACAAGTTTTCATTGGTGGTCAAGAAGAGGAGGAAGAGGAGGAGGAGGAGGAGGAAGAAAGGACGAGAACATTTCTCCAAGAACACAATACCCCATACCAGCCTAGACCACACATTATTTGGGAGTTGTTTTCTCTTCCACAGGGGAAGAAAAAGTTAAATGCAGCCAAGGTGACTTGCCTAATCTGTGGCATGGAACTTTCCAGAGGGAACCCTCTTAAAAAATATTCCTTTGGAAATTACACAATGATCCACCACATGCAGCGCAAGCATCCTATAAACTATTCTGCTGCAGAGAGGAAGGAACTGGCCAGTAACCCTTCCCCATCAACAAGAACCAGCTCAAAAAGAAAGCAACCCACTCCCTCAACACCAGAAGAAAGTGAAACGATGCGTTGCGTTCAGCCACGATTTGCAGATTTCAGAATCACATGCAAATATTGTGGGAAGACCATCTCCTACGGAGAACAGAGCGTAAAGCTCATCGTCCTTGCTGGGGACAACCACAAATGCCCCAATCGACCCTAATTATTTCTTTTCTTTTTTTTTCGCTCCAGTTGAGCCATTTTCAATTCCCTGTTTTTTCGTTTCTCCCCATGAAAAATACAAAAAAAATATAAAAGTGTTCTGAAAAGCCAAAAAAAGTTCAAAATGTTCATAAAACATCAAAAAAATATAAAACAACAAAAAGAAGAAAAAAAACAGTTCTTTTTAGAACTACCTCCAATTTCTAATAAAAGGCTACTTCTTTTTAAAAACTGTAATTCTTTTTTCCCCATGGTACATTGCCCGGTACGCTCCCCGGTGCGCGTACCGGTCGCTGCCCCCACGCAAATCAAAAAAAAAAAATCTTTTGCCCCGCAGGGCCCTTTTTTGGCACAAACATCAAACCTAGGGGGTCAGGGGGGTCTATCCCTGCCCCCTTATGGTCATTTCCCCCTTTGTTTTAGCCACCTCTTGTGTCTCGATTTTACAGAGACACAAGATGGCGGCCGCTCCGGACTGTTTCGAATGTTTACAGACACCCGAGAGCCAATCAGCTTTCCGTGCGCACCTCGCGTGGCGCGCCCGGAGCGCTCCCCAGGGCACATACCGGGGCGCTGCCATATATATATATTTTTTTTTAACCTAAATTACTCAAAATCCACTGGAGCACATATCTTGAGACATAGCAAAGGCACATCGGGCTACCAGTCCCTACAATTTTGCCAAATTTGGTGGAAATCCATTCAGCCGTTCGGGCTAAAATTGAAATCGACCACCCTATGAAAATTAACATGGGGAAAATGCGTTTTGGGACCCCCTTTTATCTCGGCCCCCATTTGATGAATCCCCCCCAAACTTTCAGGGAAGGACCGGAACGCAGCGAGGCCATTTTGAGGAAATTTTCAGTCAGATTCAACAACCGGCGCCAAAGTTATTCCAAATAGAATTTTGAGATTTAACATTGAAAAAAATCCTAACTATAACTACCTACTGGCGACCGGCAGTAGGTAATATATATATATATATATATATATATATATATATATATATATACACAGAAAAAACCATAGGTTATAGTCCATATATAGTTAGGAATTTGCATTTACAAAACCTTGAAAATTCACTGAAAAAACCATTGGTTATAGAACATATATTTATTTATTTATTTATGGTCTTGTAGCGCGCCTGAATCAGCCCCGAAGGGGTATCTCCGCGCGTAGCTTCTGCAAGAGTGGGCCAAATTGTAGTGATGGTGAGATAGAGAGAATGGCCGGATTATTATTGTGCGAACAAGTGAGTCTTTAGTTTTTTCCTAAAGGAAAAGAGGTTAGTGATCAGCCTCAATTGAGGTGGAAGAGAGTTCCACAGCATGGGGCCTTTGAAGGAGGGTGCACGCCCCCCCTGCCTGGCTTTAGTGACTTTGGGTACTTGCAGCAGCATAGTGTTGCTGGAGCGCAGAGCACGTCCAGGGGAATAGGGAAGAAAGATCTCTTTTAGGTATTTGGGACCCGACCCATATATGCACTTGTGCATGATACAGCAGATTTTGAAGTCTATTCGTTGTTGCACCGGGAGCCAATGAAGGTGGAGAGAAGGGGACGAGAAGGGGTGCGGGGAGGGGCATTCAGGATGAGTCTTGCTGCAGTGTTCTGCACTACCTGCAGTTTGTGTAGTTGTTCCTGGTTGGCGGAAGTGAGTAGACTATTACAATAGTCCACTCGTCCAAGAACTAATGCCTGTACCAGTGTCTTCCTATGGGTGTTGGGTAGGAAAGGGAAGATACGCCGTAGAAGACCTATTGTACGGAAGCATGTTCCCGTAACCTGACTGACATGATCTTTCATGATCAGGGCTTGGTCCAGGCGCACTCCCAGATTTTGAATGGTTAGTTTGGGCACTGGGACAGGTCCTAGCTCGAGTGGCCACCAATCTGGCGACCAGAGCCTGGTGGCCCCTCCAAACAACATGACTTCCGTCTTGGACACATTGCATTGGAGGAAGTTCCGGGCCATCCAACCCGCCACCGCTCTCATTCCATCTTGGAAGGATTTCAAGACTGCAGGTGTTATGGTCTGAAAGGGGAACAGCAGCTGAGTGTCATCAGCGTAGGAGATTGGAAAGAACCCATATGATCTAATAATCTCTGCCAAAGGGGCCACATATACGTTGAATAACGTGGGGCTCAGACATGAGCCCTGTGGTACACCCTTGGTAAGCTTCCTGCAGACAGATTTATGGGAGCCCAGTTTGACCCCTTGCTGTCTGTCTGTAAGAAAGCTTTTAAGCCATGCAAGGGCGGTCCCTTTTACTCCCACTGCCTTCAGACGGTCAAGGAGAATTTTGTGCGACACCGTGTCGAAGGCAGCGGACAAATCCAATAGCACCAGAATCACTGAGCTCCCCCTGTCAAGTGACATTCTGATGTTATCTGTCACTGAGAGGAGGGCTGATTCGGTGCTATGGTTGGGCCTGAAACCAGATTGCGAGTGGTCCAGGCCGCCCGCTGCCTCGATGTAGCTAGACAGGTGTGTATTGACATGCTTCTCGGCCATCTTGCTGTAATAAGGCAGAAGGGAGATGGGACGGAGGTTGGAGAGCTCCGTCCACGGGAGCGCCGCATTCTTGCGGATGGGGTTCACTACTGCGTTTTTCCATTCAGCTGGTACTTTTCCCTCTTTTAGAGACTGATTGATTACATCCTGAATGTGGGGGGCTAGCAGGGTACGGAGGGAAGTTAGAGTCTTAACAGGAATAAGGTCATGCGGTGATCCTGATTTTACTTGGGTCATTATTGTGTAAAGCTCTTCAGTATTGACAGGAGGGAATGTAATTAGTGTGGAATTGGTGTTTTTATTTGGGGAGGAGACATTCAGGATATCACTGTTTGGTTGGGATACAAGAATTTTGTCCGTAGATGGCTTCTATTTTGTTCTCGAAATATGATGAAACTTCTTCACATAGACTTTGTGAGAAGTCATCTGGGCTTATACAAGCCATGGGTTTTGTAAAAGTTTCAAGGATCCTATACAATTCTTTAGGAGAATTACCGGCTTCTATGAGTTGTTGAGCGATACTGTTTTTACGGGCAGCTTTGATATGTTTGTAATAGTTGTTTTGCGCTGCACGATGTGCCTTTTTGTTCTCCTCAGAGTGTGATTTCCTCCATCTTTTCTCTATCCTCCTGCATTCTTGCTTCTCTTTCCTAAGAGCCTCGGTGTACCATTTTTCCTGTTTGGCTACGGGGTGCTGTTTAAAAGTTTTCAGAGGGGCAATTTTATCCATGGCTACGGTGAGAGATTGCTGGAGCCTAGTAAGCTTGTGTTCTACTTCTTCAGCATCACTGATCTCAGGTTTTTCCCACACCTTTTGTAGCATCTCCAGTGTAAGTTTGTGCCACTGTCTGCGTGTGGTGGGGGGTAGAAGTTTCTTATGGGGACCTACGTTAGCTTTAAAAATAGTGAATTTTAATAAAAAATGATCTGACCAGTTGACTTGGGCGGGTTTATGACACAGTATGTTATCAAAGTTGGTGTAAATCAGGTCAATACAATGTCCACCTTCATGAGTGGGGTCCTGATTTTTTTGTGTCATAGTTTAATCATTTAATCATTCTCTCATACAGTCAGTCATGCACCTACTAAATCCTTCTTCCAGACACTTATACATCCACTCATTCTTCAATATGTAAGACACATTTTAACTTTACAGAAACATACAGTCACTGGATGTTGTCATCAGTGATGTCATTTGAGATGTCATCAGTGATGTCATCAGTGATGTCACTAACCATGTCATGAATGATGTAATATGTGACATCATCAGCAGTGGATTGCGGGTGCGCGATATATAGTTAGCGCATCTAACTATATATGGAATTTCAATGGTTTTATGCGAGAAAAATAAGGTTTTGTAAATGCAAATTCCTAACTATATATGTTCTATAACCAATGGTTTTTTCAGTGAATTTTCAAGGTTTTGTAAATGCAAATTCCTAACTATATATGGACTATAACCTATGGTTTTTTCTGTGGATTTCAATGGTTTTTTAATAGCAAATATCAAAAGCTGTCAAATGTCAAGTACGTGATAGGTAAAAACGTTTTCGTGTTTATGCACGCTGATGTGCTTTGAACGCTGCCCCCCCCTCCCCTCTTTTCTCTTAGTAGTACTCTCTCTTTGCAGATAGTGAAGGGTAGTTAACGCAGACCTTTACCCCCGTTGTAATCCGTCGTACCTGCTTGTCTCTCCATTTGATTGATTGTTATCCAAGCATTTACTGTTTTAGAATTGGTTCTCTTTGGATCATTCTCTATTTACAAACAAGCACAAAGTCGCAATACTCTGTTTAGTCTTTGCAGATAGTGAAAAATCGTGTAAAAAAATAAAAGTAATCGAGCAAAATCAGTAGACCACTAATTGGATCTCTTTTTGACCTCGCTAAAATACAAACATTAGGAACAACCCTTCATGAGAAATACGAAAATAGTGAGATGAACTGAGCTCCACACCATGATGGCTGCAAGACAGCTCGACTCCGCCACCCACCCCGCCCAAAATAACAAACCCTATGCAAATATTATAAATATATACAACACACCAGCAAAGTAACAGGGTAAAACATTTTATTAAATAACTATTTACATAACTATTTTATACTTTTTGTTGCCCGATCCGGCTAGCTCAATCGATCGAGCATGAAACTCATGCACTGATAGCAAGCGTTGAGAGTTTGTAGAACGATGGCTTCAGATTTTCTACATACGGTGTGGTGGCGCGAACTGGGAGGGGGCGTTTGCATCCTGCCCCTTCCCCAAATAAGATTTTCATACGTGAGTGTTCGTTCATGCTTTTGGTCCCTGAGTTGCTTCGATGTCACTGCCTTACACAAATGGCATAAGTCCTGGATGTTGAGTGCCATACTTCAGAGTTCTAAGCAGCGCTTGTAACACTGTCTAAACCTTATTTTCACCTGCTGCAGCTTCACTATTCAAAGTAAGTGGGGTCCGTTTGTGGACCTGACTGCATTGGAAAACAATGTGATACGGTGCCTCCCTAAACCGCTTGACGGAGGCCCCCGAGGGGCGGTGAGATGGCGCGGACTGGGAGGGGGCGCTTGGCTCCTGCCCCCTCCCCAAGTCGTGTTGCCCTGGTGTGGCCTGAGATCGCCCCCGACATAGGCGGCCGGCTCCCGGGGTCCGGCGGAATGTTTTGCCTTTTGATGACTCTTCCATTCTGGACCTTGTCCCACAATCCGTTTGACCTGAAGACACGCTGTAGTGGCCCCTTTACCGTTTTAGTTGCCATTCCGCCCGCTTTTGCTACTCTGTGCCTCTTCCGCCATTCAGCTGTTTACCGCCCGCTCTTGCGACTACAGCGTCTCGCTCACCATGTAGTTGAGTTGCTCCCGCTCTTGCGATTTAACAGAACTTTTTGGACTGCTGAAAGCGGTTGTATTCCGACCGCTGGTTGGTGGAGACATTTTGACTATATTCTGGACCTTAACAGGTCATGTGACTTGTTAATAAAACTTTTCATTGGTTCATTTTACTTTTGTTTTCCTAATGATGTAAGACTAGGTCATGTGACCTAAAAATAACACTTTTCATTGGATTAAAACATTTTTTTTCCCAAACGATGAAAGCCCCACCTTGTTTCTGGATGTTTAAGACTGAAGCTGGCGTCACCATGAGAGCACCACCATCTCGTAGCTCCGTCGTGGCCATTCCGCAAGCAATCATGGCAGCCGCTCCCCACCGGAAGCCTGCGGGAGTCGAGGGCCCCCAAGACTTTTGTAGAATCTTCAAGGCTGAGGGGACGCTTTCGAGAATGGGACCCAAGCCCTGGCAGACAAGCGTCCGAGTTCCAAGATGTCCCAGGGCCATTTTACTGGACCAGGCCCAAATCCGAAGAGCCGGCCGCCATTTTAAGAGTCCTGTGGCAGCCGCCTATCGCTGCACCGCAAGAGTGGGAGCAACTCAACTACATGGTGAGCGAGACGCTGTAGCCGTAAGAGCGGGCGGTAAACAGCTGAATGGCGGAAAAGGCACAGTGTAGCAAAAGCGGGCGGAATGGCAACTGAAACGATAAAGGGGCGCCCCACTACAGCAGAGGAGCCTCCGCCATGTGCTTCAAAACTGCATATGTATCTCGTGATATCAAGGTTGGGCAACCAGTACACAACAAGCAGTTACGAGTCCCATTTACACCGGCGCCATTTTGGGCGCGGCCGGGCAGGTTCAGGATCTAGTCAAACATAACAAATGAGGCTGACGTCTCTGAAGCAGTTGACGCACAGCAGGACATAGCAAATAAACATGAAGTCTCTAAAGCTGTTAACTCACTGCAGGACAAAACAAGTGAACCTGAAACCTCTGGAATAATTGTCGCTCAAAAGAACAACACACAAAACTCTGTAGAGCCTGAAGAAAGAAAAACAGAAGGGCACTGTAGTTTCAGACACACTTAACACTAATGACTTAACAAAGATATAGTCTGTTTATGAAGCAGTTATCATGTTCACAGAATTGACAAAGAAGTGTGCAGACACCAATGCTATTAAGAAACACAAGGAAATCCCTAACGCATCAGCATTCTCGGAAGAGGTTGACACAGATAACATCTTAAGGAACAAAGAAAGACAAAATAAGGATGAGGAAGTTATCACTTTAGTTTTTTCATCAGCTAGCGACAGCAAGAAACATATTGTAATGGAGATTAGAGAGGCTACGGATGGATGAATAAATTATCAAAAGAAATGGCGACTCCCCCCTTTAGCAGATTAGCTAAATCTTTGCGTAATTTGGACATTAAAGTTATATTATTGTTGTTGTTGTTGTTATGGTTATAGTTCTGGTTAATTTCAGCAAGAAACACATTGTAATGGAGATTAGAGAGGCTACGGATGGGTGAATAAATTATCAAAAGAAATGGCGACTCCCCCCTTTAGCAGATTAGCTAAATGTTTGCGTAATTTGGGCATAAAAGTTATATTATTGTTGTTGTTGTTGTTATCGTTATAGTTCTGGTTAATTTCCATTCAGAGTGTCCTACACAGCACCACTCTAGGTAAACACTACTTTATGTAAAACCTGGGACATAGCACTCATTGAAACTATAGTTGGTCACCATGGGGTTTAAAGAAGGGATGGTTCTTCACCTGGGTGCCTTCCACAACTCAGCACGTTGTGCTGCCTTGGGACTATTCGCACAAAAGACAGCTTCTGACCATTGTTGGTTTTTTTTGTCAAAAAATGTTTAAATATATTTACAGTTTTTGTTGCGTTTGTTATATTTAAAAGTTAATAAAGTTTTATAATCCTACTTTCTTGGAGTACTATATTTTTTTTAAAAATCGGGTGAATGGGGCCTTGAATCGGGTTATTGTCATGTGTGGGCTTTGCAAGTGTACTGCTACAGGATCGGACATTTCAAACTCAAATGCACGTTCTTTTTCTTACCTTTCCGAAGCATGGAGCGCAATAGCAGGCAAAGAAAGGGTGATGCACGTGTTGAACACTGCCTGGCCTGGCAAGTTGCTGGCAGTGCCCCCCCCCCGCCCGCTCCTGAAAGAGGGCACACACACACCGCCGCCCCGAGTACTTCACAAATCTTTAAAAGACCATGCGCTTGTTCATGAGGCTTAAATGGTTTATCACCCCTTCTAGAACCCCTGCATCGACCCTCTGACGTTTCCTGGAAGAATTAGCACGTAACACAATACCAAGCCCTGTCAGCTGAAACCCCCGAGGAATCGTGGGGCATATTATCAAGGGGGTTTATTTCCGCTTTTTTGGCTTTAAAAGCCAAAAAAAAGGAGATAAAATTATCTCCCTATTACCAAGCTGTCGCTAACACCAGTTAGTGACAGCTAAAAGGAGATAGCGACCATCTTGGGCCCCGCTTTGCATGTCAGTGATATTTATCACTAATGACATGCAAAGTGGGCGTGCCAAGATGTTAGCGACTCGAAACAGTCCCTAACATCGCTATCTCCTATTACCAACTTTTGGAGATATTCGCGCTAAGCGCGAATATCTCCAAAAGCTAAAACCTGCCCTGAGCAGTTTTTAGCCATGTTATCCAATGGAAGGTGGATAACATGGCTAAGAGCATTTGCTGGATAATGCATGAATATCGCTGACTTTTCAGCGATATTCATGCATTGCGGCCGTTTTTTATCGCATTTGCGATAAACCTTGCTAATAGCAAGGTTTATCTGCGATAAAATTCGCCGATGTGCGGCGATAATTTTTGTCTCTAAACAAGTTAGAGACAAACATTATCGCTAGTTGTTGGTAATATGCCCCCGGGTTTTTGCTTGCAGGAATCGGGAGGCGGAAGACTAGCACTGAAATCAGTAGTCTCACGCCTGAATCGGGAGGATTGGTATGTCTGGATTCTCTACAGCTGGGGCCATAAACTACATCCGCAGGGCTAGGTGATAGCCTGGGTCCGGCCTGGACAATTGGACACAGAGGAAGAGGAGTGTCAGAGGGTGCGGTAGTGAATAGGGTGAAAGGGAAGTGTCGGGCGGGCACAGGGTGTGATTCTCAGGGAAGAGCAGCGCAGATGGGGGGAAGTATATGGCCCATGCATGAGAGAGAGAGCGGGGGTGACCAGTGCGTGGGGGAGATGCTTGCGAGGGTGGGGAGCCGTGCTGAGAATCGACGGCGTGCAGAGAGTGGGTCTGGTCAAGGCATCTAAAATGGCTGCCGTGCACGACAAAATTGTGGCATTGGACAAAAAGGCAAGATGGCGCAGACAATGTTTATCAATAAGGATTCATTTATAACAAAATATTTACTCGCAGTGACAAAATGGTGGTCAACACTTCCTGATTTCCATCGAATCGAACGTTAACAGACGTCACGCAGCAAAAAAAAAAAAAAAGCTCACGCACAGCCGCTGGAAGACATGTATCAACATATATGAGCCTCCTCAGCCACCCTCAGAAAACATAAGGGGTCAGGATACGTCTCCCGCACCCCCTTATACCTAGTAATTTAATTAAAACGAAACACAAAATGGTGAATTCCCGTTTCGCTACCAGTTTGCGGCTCAGTTCGCGGCCCGGGAAGCGCTTCTACCGTGAAAAATAATTTTTTTTTTATTTTCCCCACGGGACCCTTTAATAACCCCAACATCATTCCTAGGGGGTCAAGAGGGGTATACCTTGCCCCCTTTCATTAAATTCCCCCTTCGTTTTTCACCTCTTCTTCTCTCTCGATCCTACCGAGAGATAAGATGGCGGCCGCTCCGGACTGTTTAGAATGGTGACAGACACCGGAGAGCCAATCAGCTTTCTGCGCGCAAAGTTCCGTTTCGCGAAAAGTAAGCGGACCGGAGCGCAGCCCGGAGCGCTGTTACAGATATATATCTTGTTTTGAATGTTAATTTCTCAAAAACCACTGGAGCACATACATTGAGACCTAGCAAAGGCACATCGGGCTAACAGTCCCTACAATTTTGCCAAGTTTCGTGCAAATCCATTCAGCCGTTCGAGCTAAAAGTGCACCATCAGGATTCAAGCAAGCCGGGCCGAAGAAGGCTGAAATGCCAGAAACCGGTCCCCGGTAGCTTGTCTCCTTTCTGGTGAAGAATTGGCTTGGTAGTTTAGTCTGCCCTGTTCTCATGATGCACTGGGCCAGGGACAGACTGATTTGCATATAGCCAGGTTCTGAGCTGGGGTGGGGCAGTGAGATAAATAACGGTGATGGATCAAGCCCTGATCTTTGGACTGGGTAAGAGTGGTCTGCTCAATTCAGACACTCTGTTCATCACCACCCCCTTTTGTGAATCGATTTTGGCCACTATAGGTGTGGCAGGGTATACTCAGACATGAGTCCCTTTCTCACTGCTCCATCAGGATTCAAGCAAGCCGGGCCGAAGACGGCTGAAATGCCAGAAACCGGTCCCCGGTAGCTTGTCTCCTTTCTGGTAAAGAATTGGCTTGGTAGTTTAGTCTGCCCTGTTCCCATGATGCACTGGGCC
>NC_141685.1:1806319582-1806334582 GCF_964263255.1 Lissotriton vulgaris
ACACACAGTCTTTCTTCTTTTCCTTTTTTTCTCTTTTTTGTTCCTTTCTCTCTCTTTACCGCTGTTGTGTAAAAAAATATATATATTTCTGATCATCGTGTTTTCTTTATCCATAATTAGGTAGTAGGTCCCAATGATTCCTTTGGCAGTTTCAATACATTATTTCAAACAATATTTCCATTTCCATCTAAAATGCCAGAGGGAATAAGTATGGTATAAATAGACGAATAAAATATATAAATATATTAAAATACATTAGTCAATTTATTACATTATAATATGTGCAAAATATCGCCACTACATCACATAATATACCCAGATCTATGTATAAATACATTCCATATGAAATTAATTTTATTATGAAGCACTCCACTTAATTAAAAGACTTGTATTGATCTCCTGGAACAGCCTATAATTCCTGCTTAAATACAATGTTGATCACAACCATTTCTGGAACCATAATTATTTAAGAACACAACAGTACTATCCATCAGACTGTGCCTAAAGTGCAACCAATGTGTAAAGTGCATATTAAATGTGCAAATCAGTAGTAATATTAAAGTGCACATGCCACAAGTGTTCAAACCGTAATAATTCTTAAACTTTCATGAAATGTTCTAAAAAATGTGGGCCACTGGTAATTGAGTGCAAACAAAACCAAAAAAATTCCAATCTTGACTGTACCCAAGTATCTCAGGCCGCTGCTCAGATAAGTGCCTATTTGCAAACGGATATAAAAATTACATAGTAGGTACATGGGGCCACTTCTTAAAAAATGATCTCAGTGAATCCCAACCAAATATCTATAAAACGTTATGCAGATCTTCCATGTTGTTCAAGCCATATGAAAACTTGGTGTCTAGCTCTAAAATCATTTTAGACTCCAACTGTCTTAGGGCTTTTTCACGATCCCCTCCACAACGTAGTTTAGTGATAGCAGCTGCCACAAAATACCTCAAACAACTAAGATCATTGTTGTGTGTTTGTTTAAAATGGTGAGCTACAGGGTACGTGGGGTCGTTATTTACTATGGCACGCAAATGTTGCAATATCCTGAAATGCACCTGCAGCTTAGTGCTACCCACATATCTCAGTCCGCAGGTAAATGTCAGGATACATACCGCAAATTTCATCCTACATGAGAAATTGCCCCTGATGGCTATTTCGTTTGGTCTAAACGGTGAAGAATAGTGTGTGGTATTCTTCCCAAACTTGCAAGCTCTCCAGGTAGTGCATCTAATATGATATTCTTTGACCATTTTATTTGGGTTGCTTCTAATGTAAAAGCAACATTAACGCAGCGGCAGTCTGTACAACATATGATTCCCGTTTTTTCACTTCACTTTTTTTGTATTATGTTTCTCTTTAGGCTGGGATGCATATGATCATCTTTACATGGACATTTGATTCTTCAGAGTGTATTTAACATCTATAACCTTCATCTATGTGTACGCCACTGCGGTTTTCTGGGACCAGCTAATTCCAAAGAATTCTTCTTGTTCTCTAGGTCCAGGCCAGCAAAGTCACTGGTCTATGCCTCACCATAGTCAAATGGTTGAGGAAAATCCTCTGGATGTTGCCCCTTTCCACTCAAAAGACCGTAGTCAATGCCCTCATAAAATCGCGGCTTGACTACGGCAATATTCTGTACCTGGGCGCCAACAAATAGGTAGTCGGCCGACTACAATTGGTCCAGAACGCAGCAGTCCGACTGCTGGGCAAAATCCCTAAAAACTCCGGAGTCTCAAGCTACCGTCGGGAACTCCACTGGCTCAGGTTTGAAAGCAGAATCCGCTTTAAAGCCCTGAACTACATGTTCAGAATTAAAGCGGGTACTGCACCCAAATACCTTTTAGCTGTGGCCCACCCCTACACTCCCAAGCGTAACCTTCGCTCGCAATCGGCTGCCAATTTCTGTGTGCCTAGATTTAAATTGGCAAGAATAGGAGGCAGATCTTTTTCTCATCTGGGACCATCCCTCTGGAACGCACTCCCTTCCTTCATCCGAAAGGAGGAAAATTATGTCAGGTTCAGAAGGCACGTCAAGACCTGGCAATTTGAACAATAATCTGAATAGCCAAAACCCTTCCCCTGACTTTCTACCTAGCTGTGTCTAGGCGCCGGGAAACCCTTGTTGGGTAGCTGTTGCGCCCTATAAATTGAAAAAATAAAATAAAATAAATAAATAAAATAGGTAATTATTTATTGGCACCACATTAAACTAGGCAGTTTAGGCTCTCTCTCCTGTTATCCAGTTTATCATCTCTTTTATATTTATTATTCTTCATTTTCCATTCATTATTCATAGCATACGTTCTCCATGGAAAATTACTCAGCTGCTGTCTTTCTCTAAACATGGGAGACAATTCCTTGAGACTTCTTGGTGAGGACATTTTGACATCTAACTGTAACAACTTTCCCTTCCACTATCATCCTTTTCTCTTTTTCTTCCTCCTCTTCCTTTTTCGCTTTCTTTGCTTATCCCCTCCTTTCCTTCTCCTTTCTCACTATTCTGTCTCTTTTTCTTTCTTTTGCTTGTTCTTTTCCCATTCCCCTCTTTTTCTTTCCCCCTTTTATCCCTTTTGCCGCCTTGTTTTCTCTTCTCCCTTTTTTCCGCCCTTTTTCCTTTCTCCTCCCCTTCCTTCTTTCCCTTTTTTTCCCCTTCTCCCCCCGCCCCGTCTCTCTCCTTCTTTTCCACACAAACCCCTTTCCCATCACCCTACCCCTTCTTTCCCTCCTCCCCACCCCCCGTTTTTCCTTTCTCGTTTTTTCTTTTTCTTTCTCTGTCATATAGGGTTATTGTTAAAAAACATATGTATGTAACCACTTTCCTTACTATATAAGCAAATATGTTTCTCTGTTTAAAGGCACTAGTTTATTCAAAGTAAATGTGAGACATTACCATACAGTTTTAATCTCTGATAGGCCGCAGTTGTTTTTTTAAACTTCACCTTGTTTATGCATTAATTGTTTCTAGTAACCAATAAGTGACACTGTTTATTGTATATATTTAAGATTATATGTATATAATTTCTTTCCATACAGCACAACATCTATAATCTGAAACTCCTGATGAAGACTGTGTTTCAGTCGAAACGCTCGTCGAGTTAGACTTGTACCTGTTTCCCCAAAAAAACTTTCATCAATCCATCTATGTATGAATTGAGTTCTATGTGGGATAGTATGAATGTGGTACGTATGTTGTGCGCTTGTAAAAGTCTCTATCATTATTGTGTGGTTATTGTGATTGTCTCTGTATGTAAATTTATTGTGTTTTACACATTTATAATCAGAATATCATATGAATAAAGTAAACATCAGCATCTTTGTAGAGTGTCACTTTAATGTTTTCCTTTAATTAATTGTAAAGGAGTGTTTTAAGTTGAAGTAGCCCTAGAAAGCTTACATTACAGTACATCTAATAAAGCCCTTCTTTGGTGCAGCCAACTTTGGCAGATGCCAATTCTGGGCAAGCTTTTCCAATCTGCGTGTGCATAGAAATGCCCTCCCTGTAAGTGACAGTGGGTTGAGATGGTAATCTGGCAGACAACACCCCATCTGTCATGACAATCGGCCAGTGACGTTTGACAATGGCAGGTACTTTTATCTCTTGTTTCCTGAAGGCCGTGATCAACCTTGGTGCAGAATTGTCATTAGCATCATTAGCAGATATCTCTACATTATTGGTGAGTAAGGATTCTCTAGATCGCTCCTTGGTTTTATTAATGGCCGTCTTAAGGATCCTCTCACTGTAGCCCCTTTGTCTAAATCTTTGGTAAGCCTCCTCAGTGCATTTGTTCAAGTCCTCATTATTATTACATATCCTTTTAAGACGTACGAATTCACCATAAGGGACATTATCAAACATGTGCTTGGGATGAGCACTGCTGGCATGTAAAGTTAAATTGTCAGCAGTTTCCTTTCCATACAGAGTGGTGTAAAATTGCCCTTCACTTTGGTAAACCCTAACGTCCAAGAAATCAATACTGCTCCTACTGATATTAGAAATAGTGATCTGCTTAATGAATTCAGTCGCACTCGATTCACTGCCTTGCCAAACAATAAAAACATCATCAATGTAACGCATCCAATACGAAACATGTTCATTAAAAGCTGTGGCATACAGAACTTTGAGGACCTGCTCCTCCCACCAGCCCACATGCAAGCATGCATAGTTGGGGGAGAAGCAAGCCTCCATTGCAACACCTCTCTTCTGTAAATAAATATCATTGCCAAATAAAAAATAATTATTGTGCAAACACCATGAGATCAGACTTAAAAGCATCTTATGAGGTTGGTAAAATTCAATTGGTCTAAAATGTAAAAAGTACTTAATGGCCATAAGACCTGTAGAATGTTCAATACTGGTGTACAAGGATTCAATGTCCAACGTGATAAAAATTAAATCCTCAGACCATGTAATACCTTGTACCTTTCCTAAAAAATCACCAGTGTCCTTCACATAACTGGGCAATTTCTTGACAAAATCCTGAAGGAAAAAGTCCACATATTGGGTAACGGTTTTATCTACACTGTTAATGGCCGATATAATGGGCCTGCCAGGAACTGGTGTCGTTTTTTTGTGGACTTTAGGATGAAATAAAGTTTTGCTAAAACTGGATGTTCTATATTCAAGAATTTAAATTCCTCCATTGATATCACCCCTTCCCTTTTCCCGGCCATTCATTCCTTTTTCAGAGTCTGCCTTGCCACATTTTAAATGCCTGTTGGCCTCTAAAATGTAATCTTTCTGGGGGCCAGATGAATATATTGCCCCCTTTATCAGATTTAGTCACAATGATCTTATCTTTGCTGCCCAATTTTTTAATCAGTTTGGCATATTCCATTTCCTTCTTGCTCTTGTAACACTTTTTATGTTTTGTACGGTGGTACAATTTTTTGATGTCTTCAAGTACTACCTCATGATAAATGACTATTGCACTCTTCGGCATAATGGGTATAAATTTGGATTTGGATTTGAATGGGCTGATACCGGCTCTCAATTGTGTTATATTCTCGGTACGCAGCCCTTCCTGCGTGGTGCTTGCATGGCCCATTCCCTGAGTTTACTGCAAGCACCATATTCTAAGTGTATATGATTGGCTATGGTCTTGCAGAACTGAGGAGCAGCACATTGCTCCCGTTACTTTTAGGAAAGCATTTTCCCTCCAGATGGTACAGTACATGACCATGCAGACCTGCAGCAGCCATAATGGATTTTTTTTCTTTTGTTTTTAGAAAAAAAATTGAAAGTTGGCCGCCACATGTTCAAACACATGCAAGGTAGCCATCTTGATTGGCTCTCTTCTTAAAACAAAATAATAATCATTCCAAGATATACTTGGGCAGCCACACGCTGCTACCGCAGTGGATGACGTGATAGCAGACCAACCACCTTGTGAAAGATTTGTACCATGTGAGGAGGAGGCAGAGCTTTGCAGGGGAGGGGTTTAGAGTCAAGCTAAATAAACCTTTCACCAGGTTTAATAATTCCTTTTTAATACACATAAGTCACCACTGGAGATAAATTGGACATACATGATTACATTTTACAAGTCCTGGTAGTAAAATAAAAATCATTTGTTTTTCACTACTGCAAGGCCTGCCTCTCCTATAGGATAACTTACTGAATTTAATAAGTGATAACTAACAATTTAGAGCAGGTAGGAATATCGAGTTTGGTGTCTAAAGAATTTTAATTTAAACCCTCTTCAATGATAATGTCAAATTTTAAGTCCCAATACTAAAAATTAGAATGCTGGAATTTTCTTGTCCTAACCATTTGGTGCCTGCAGCCTGGGTCACATTACTAGATATATCTGGCAGTTGGTTTTGTAAATTGCTCCCTGAAGGTGAGACGAAGGAGCATAGGTGTTGGCAGGATGGGCCATCTCTGACTTGAAGGGGGAGGAGCTGTCACCTAGCAAACTTGCACAACTCCAGAGGCTCTACCTGAGCACACTCACAAGGGGTTTGACACTACTCTATTTTGACCCCAGACAAGCTGGGGCCAGGACAGAGAGGCAGGAAATTCCAAACACCTCTGGGGTGAAAACCTCCAGAACCTTCTCCTACTTCAAAGCAGTCACGGATCCTCAAGGGAGTGCAGCGGGGCAGTGGGGCGGGGCGGGGAGGGGCAGGGTTGGGGGTAGTAAACTCTGGCATACTGCCGAAATGAGTTAAATTACATAAATAAATAAATAAAACAAATTACATTGCGCTCGCTGCACCGCCGATTGCGTTGCAGCGCGCACAATGTAATTTGTTTTATTTATGCACTTAACTCGGTTTGTCCGAATGCCGGAGTTTACTACCCCCCACCCTGCCCCTCCCACGCCCCACCGCCCCGCAGCACTCCCTCGAGGAGCCGCAACTGCTTCAAAGTGAGCACCCACCAGGTATAAATGTTGAACCCTCAGACCCAACTCTTCAATACAGCTCTAGACCTATGGAAGACTGGGAAGGACTGTTGCACTGCTCTGCAAGAAGGACTGCTACTTTGTTGCCCTGCTCCCTGCTACCCTGTTGCGGGGGTGAAAGAACTGGACCTGTATCTGGAACCCAGGATCACCAGAGTGACTCCAAGGGCTATTTGGTTGGCCTCTTGATCAGAGCCTTAGGGACATGACCTTGACCCTGTCTGCTACGAGTCCTATCCCCAAAGTGGTGCCACCCCAGTCCTAGATCCTTGGAAGTGCACTGGAAGGTGCTCTGCCAGCCCAGCTGTGGTCTTGTGAGCAGAAACAACACAGCGCAACGCATCTCCTTGCAGCCACTTGTGAACTGCTGCAGATCGACACATCCCTGATGCCGAACCTAGCAGTTCAGTCAGCGGTCTCCTCGATACAGCCGCTGCATGACGCATTTTCAGTGTAGGCCTTCATATCAAAAAGTCCTCGTCAACCACCACCACAATGATGCAGGACTCCACATCTCAGCTGTCAGGCTCTGCGGTGCATGCCGCCTCTAACAGCGCCTGCGCTTGCACACAGAGCAGAGAGCAGCGACGGCTCGTGGAGGGAGTTACGGTGGGGCAGGAGGGTGGGGAGGGGGAGGGGCAGAGTGGAGGTTGCTAAAAACCGGCATATGGATAATTGCAGGTAAGTAAACAATTTAATTAATAAAACGAATTTCGTAGTGCGCCTTGCATCGCAAAATGCAATGCAGTGCGAGCTACGAAATTCGTTTTATTAATTAAATTGTTTACTTACCTGCAATTATCCATATGCCGGTTTTTAGCAACCTCCGCCCTGCCCCTCCCCCTCCCCGCCCTCCTGCCCCACCGTAACTCCCTCCACGAGCCGTCGCTGGCAGAGAGACCCGCCCGCCATTCCCTGTCAGCAGCCGAGGGCAGCGCTAAAGGGATACTTAAGGAAGGGATCCACGCTGGTAACGTGCTTCGCGTTCCAGTTCGGATCCCACCTGGCCTCCCACCGCGTTCTACATTTTCCCAGCTTACCTGTTTCAGTCTTTGATCTCTGCCTCTTGTTGTCGGTTGCTCGTGTTGCTGTTGGCTTCCTGTGAGCTCTTCCGCTTCTTGGGTCCTCAGTTGTTCTTCCTGGGGTGGTTGTTTGCTGCTCTTCTCCGGTCAGGTTACTTTGTTGCTAGGGAGCTCAGGGCCAGCCTGGCCGTAGCGGGCACCGGGCAATCCCCCGGTGCGCCACACGGGTTGGGGTGGTTTGGGCCCCTGGGGGCCGATTTTGTTACAGGGCTTTTTTTTGCAGCATAACTGCAAAATCGTCCCTGTAACAAAATTGGCCGAAAACCAGCCCTGGCAAAGAGCTCAGCGGTACCCACAACCTCCGGGGTGCGGCCAAGCACTTTGCCTGGGCCGGTTTCGGTTCCCAGTCCGGCCCTGAGGGAGCTCCAGTCAGAATTAACCCTTGGCTTCCTGGTTCTGCAAGAAATAGAATTAGGCAAAGGGTTTTAAAGCATCGCAGTATCTTTGCTTCTTTTGGTATTATACCAGCTTTATTTTTGGATAGTGGAACAGTACTTATCGGATGGTCCTATTTCCTTTGAGCATTTCTGGTGCTTCTTTTGTTTTCCAGTCACTCTAAAGAAAGAAGACATATTGGCGTTATAAAAGAGTCCAGTTCTTGTTGGTACTAGTTGCATAAGTTTAGACCCCTGGGTTTTTTTTTCCCCTTTTTTTCCCCGTACCGTCTCCTGCTTAGGGAAATTCGTTTTTTTTTTCCCTACGTATAGGAGTACAGGTATAATTTTTGTTTCACTTAAGGGGTCCTCCAAACCTATGGTGATTCTAACCTAGGTCAGTACCCTTTCTTTCTCTCTTGTTTCACATGCTAACTACTGTAGTTCTATTACTTATTGACCCTTGTCCGTCCTTCTAGATAGTGGGGGTGTTCTATCGTCCCTGTGAGCCGTTTCTTCGTACATATCAGCATTTTCCATCCAAGGTATCCCTTAGGAATAAGGTGCAGTATATAGCTACCTTGCTTCTGTTTATATTTATTACTCACCTTGTGCTTTCTCCTTTAGAGTTCTAGAAGACTCTCTCGGAAGACCCATTGGACGTCTACCCCTTCTTCCTTCCCTTGTTTTGCCCAGGTGAGCCCCTACATCAGCCCTGAAGCTTCTTTGGAACCACTGCTGCATGATGCATGATGCAATGCAAACCCCTTATCAATGACATTCTTAACGATGATCATGGTCCTCGCATCGCTGACTCGCAACTCCTGGAACCGCCATTGCATGAAGCATCTTCTACGAGGGATCTCGCAGTGCTCAGCAACCAGGATTTAAGATACGTTTGTTCAGTGGGACTAACTTGGTCCCTCTAGCCGACCTAGACTCCATCCCAGTCGGCCTGAACTTGTGAATTTGTCCTGGTTCAGCTCAGCCACATAAACGCAGTTAGAGCTTTGTACATCTAGGCACAGTTTACACTTAAAATCTTTAAAATTGCATATCTCTGGTTCTACCGAATAGATTTTTGTCATTTTGGTCTCAAATAATTGATTACACTTTACTCTTTTTTTAAATAGGATGTTTTGTTTTCATTTTAATATTGTTAGAATTTGTTAGACCTGGCATCATTGGCGTGGGTCTCCCTTCCACTTTTTGCTGTTACCTCTTATGTTTTTGCTGGTTTAAGATGCTTTTGGGCACTGTGCCACTGCTGTTCAGCGCCACAGTGCAATTGCTCCCTGTGGTTAATTGATGTATGGATTAGTGACTCCATGATTGGCTTGATTAGTTTACTTGTCAGACCCTATTACAGTGCACTGCGTGTGCCCAGGGTTTGTAAATCGAATGCTGCTGGTGGGCTTGCAGCACATGTTGTGCCACCCACCGGAGCAGCTTGTAAAGATTGTCCCGGGCCTGCCATTGCAGAGCCTATGTGCAGTCTACTACTGCCATGTTGACTGGGCAAGTGCACCCACTTACCAGTCCATGAACCTTCCCTTTTATACATGTTAGTCATCCCTAAGGTAGGCCCAAGGGCAAGGTGCATTGCAGGTAAAAGGTAATACATGCCCTGACGTGTGTGGCATGTCCTAATAGTGAATTACAGCCATTTTCGTTTTTCACTATTGCAAGGCTACCTGTACGCCATAGGCCAGAATGGGCAGTTAGATTATACCATTTTATAATCCTAACTGACTCAAGGAACTAGGTAGAAGTTCGAGTTTAGTATGCCTGAACTCAGAATGATAAAATACATCTTTTAGTGAAGCTGGTTTTAACATTCTGTGTTTGAAAATACCACTTTTAGAAAGTGGGCATTTTCCTGCCTAACCATCCAAGCCTACAACTGCTAGGTTGTGTATTCCTTGTCTGGAGTTTGAGTGACAGGGGCTGGGGGATTCCAGGAGGCAGGGTGAGTCAGCACAGAGCTGAATAGAGAGATCTGCATGCAGATGGGAGGGAGGAGTTGCACCTGGGACCTGAATAGGGCTGTGCCTTGCCTCCATAAACCTGTGTGGTGTCCATCTGCAGTGTTGTCACTGTATTACTGTATGTGTTCACAAATGCTTTACACTCTGCCTCTGAGATAAGCCTGCCTGCTCGTGCCAAGCTACCAAGGGGGTGAGAAGGGGTTATTTTAGGAGTGTACTCCCTTACCCTGACTAGACGCAAGGGTCCCTATTTGTCACAGGTACCTACCTATGCCAACTAGAGACCCCCAAATCTAACAGAAGTGCTGCATAAATACTTTACGCATTGCCTCTTAGTTAAACCTGACTGCTTGTGCTAAGCTACCAGAAGGTTAAGCACAGGATAATTTGAGGTTTTCTTGTGACTTCACTCTGACAGAAATTGTAGGTGATGTTCGAATAGGGTTCCCTCCTCCCCCTCTCAACCAGTTACCCAATTTTGAATAGTTCTTTAACCTGAACTCTCTTTCAGATGTCAAGTGAGGTTGCGGTCTTCGATTCTTTCTTTAAGATAAGTTTCCTTGTTGTCTGAGTCATGGGGTCACCTAAAAAGCTGTGGCCTTGCAGATTCTAAGGTATTTTATTGCCTCTTGTATTTCCAAAATGCTGTTCCTGTAAGCGTTAATTTCTTGTCTAACATTAGATGCCAAATGCACTCTTACAACATCAAAGAATTTGTTTGTGGAGTCTTCACTTTGTTACCTGTACTCGCATGAATATCCATAGGAGCATTGGCCACCTAAGAGAGAAGCTTCTCTTTAAACAAAAATGTGTAGAACGAAGAGAAATAAGAACCTCCTTCACATCTCCTCATGCTGCAAACTAGAATAGCAAGTGGGTGTGGATGAGAATGGCCTCCTTTTATAACTGGAGCCACGCAAGATGGCCTCCAATAGGGAGCATGAGAAATGTACTTCCATCAAGAAACTACATTGTAGGAATTTCCTGCACTTATAGGAATTGGGTCTGCACAGAGTGAGCATGAAACAGCCATACACAGGTACACATCACGACACAAAATGCTAATTTGGTGGTACAAACACAGAAATAGAGAGGAAAACCATGGAATCTGGAACAGGGAAATGAGAAAAACAAGAAAGTGATTGAAACACGAGCATGTGGACAAAATAAATGTTGGATTCAACAGTTATGTTTGCCAACAGACAGCTAACAATGTCTGTAGGTGAGTCCAAAACAACAGAAAAACAAGCATTTTCCTCTTTTGATCCTGCTGAAAGCTTCACCTACCTTAGATGAACAGCATCACTCCTAAACGTCAGAAAAGGGCTCAAAGTCTCAAACCCTCACTTTTTTTCCTGAACGTTCCTCCAACAGATCACTCACCCTCGCAGAAACTGCAAGGTAAATATAGTAAATCTTGTCAATTCTATAATTGTTACAATTTATTCTGTCTTGTAAAGTATCCTTACTGTAATTGTCTTCTCTGCCTATATAAACCTTTACCCTTTGCACCCGTGAACTGCATGTGGCAACATGGAATTAAATGGAATGGAATTAAATTTAGAAAGTGCACTAAACTCGAAGATGTCAAAACTCTAGTCCATATTGGGAACAACTGAAAAAGTCCAAGGAACCACACTCACAGAAGAGAACAGAGCCAGGTTTTTTTTTTTAGTTCAAGTTTATTGAAACCAAGCATGAAAAACATATGGAGGCATTACATCGTAGATATATGAACATATAAAAAATCATAACAATATAATGCATAGGTATAATGAAGCGGAATCAAGAAAAAAGAAAAAAGGGGAAGAAACTAAATCACATAGTGAAGTAAAATAGCAAAAGCAAGTATAAGTACAACATTGTATGCAATAAATAAAGCAATAAAAGAAGTATCATGAAGAATAAAATCAATTAGGGGGAAAAATGACAAAAAGCTATGTAAAAAAGACAACAAAAGAAACTCAAGGAGATTTACTGACTTCATCAGAAGAGGTGGGACTAGTGCTAATGATCGAGGGGCGAGGAGGGGATAGTGAGGATAAAGAAGTTGTAAGAGGGATCCAAAGTAGATCTCTCTTAATGGCAAGGGAAACGCAATTGGTGTCTAGTCTGTGATTAAAGCAAATAGCATTCCACCAAGCAGAATAATTACGTTTTGAGGAATGTTTCCAGTTGGAGGTAATCAAGTGGAAGACCACAGCTATAAAAAGGTCTAGTAACTTATAATGAGAGGGAAATTGGGGTAGATCCGGAGAAAGGGAACCAAGTAGGACATTGGAGGGGGGAAAAAGGGAGCTGAAGATTGAAGATGATATTTATACGCGACCAAACAGAACGCCAAAAGGAGTCAATAGATGGGCAGTGGAAAAGCATATGGAGTAAGTCAGCAGAAGGGGAGGAACAAGACCAGCAGTTAGAAGAGAGGCTAGGAGAGAAGAAGCTAATTTAGCTGGGGAAAATAATAACCTCTGATAAATAAAATAGAGGGTCTGAGCAGTATTAGCTGCTCGTGATGTTTTGTGAATTTTTACCCACAGCTTATCCCATAAAGAAACTGGCCAGGAGACTGATAAGTCTTGCTCCCAAGCCAATTCAGTTTTTGTTTTAAGTCGTTCAGAGGGGGTTAGTTAACAAGTGTAAATGCAATAGGCCGAAGGAGAGGAAAGCAACAGTGGAGAAAAATGCAAATAAAGGGGATGAAAATCAAGGGGGGGGGAGATATTGAAGATATTGAAGGCGTGCAGGAAGTAAAAGATCATATTGTTTCTTAAAATTATTGGGAAGAAGAAATTGAGATTGAAGATCAGCAAAGGTAAGGGGAACCTTATCAAGGAGAAGCTGGGAAATCCACATTAAACCCTTAGACCTCCAGGACTTCCAGAAAAAAGAGCGATTTTTAATGCGGAGTGAATTATTGTGCCAAATGGGCTGTTGGGATAGAGAAGACCAGGAAGGATATGTAAAGGATATGAAAGGAGTCAAGAGGTGACGGGAATGAGCAATGACAGGAGAATGCAAAGAAGAGACGTTAGCAGAAAAAGACAGAATTTCAGAGAAGTCAAAAGGTGAAATGAGAGATTTTTCCATGGACAACCAGACCGGAGGGTAAGTAGGAGTCTCCGTAGATAACCAACGAGAGGCTTGTTTAAGGATAAAGGAATAATGGTAGGATTTAAAGTCAGGAAACTTAAGACCTCCAAGAGATTTATCTTTTTTAAGGGAAGACAGAGCAACCCGTGGAGGCTCATTCTTCCAAAGAAACTATGAAAGAATCGAGTCCAGTTTTTTTAAAATAATATCCAGGTACTCAAATAGGTATCATTGAAAGAGAGAATAAAATGATAGGTGGCAACATCATTTTAATTGAATTCAGTCTTCCCCACCAAAAGAGGAAAAGAGGATGCCATTTGGTGATAGAATCAGATAATTTTTTAATAATATATTCAAAATTGGCTTTTAATGTGTCCGAGATAGAAGGGGAAAACCAAAATCCTAAATATTTGATTTTAGTTGAGTTCCAGGAAAAAAACAGTTTGATCAAAATAATGACAAAGGCATAAGACATTAAGAGGCAAAACTTCACACTTATCACGATTAAGGGGGTAACCGGAAACTAATGAGAAAGCATCAACTTGGCGCAGAAAAGAGGGTATAGTGGATTCAGGGTTGGAACAATAGAAAAGGATATTGTCCGCATAGACCGATAATTTGACTTGATTGGGGCCTGGAGTATAACCAGAGATTTGAGCGTCCTGTCGAATTTTTGTCAGAAAAGGTTCTAGTGCATCAATAAATAATAAGGGTGATAGAGGGCAACCCTGTTGAACGCCCCTGGAGAGGGAGAAATAATCAGACATTTTTCCATTGGCAAAGATGGAAGCTCTAGGGCCGGAATACAAAAGGGAAATGAGGGAGATCAATTTAGGGGGAAAGCCAATCCAGCTAAGGGCTAAGGGCACGAAACATAAAATCCCAACTAATCCTGTTGCCTTCTCGGCATCTAACCCCTTTGCTGCGGCGGGGGTTCAAATGGGTTTGGGCATGGAGCTGCGGTGCTTATGAGGGAGCTCCTGGACCCAGCCAAGCAAGGAGAGGCGCCCCGGGCACGACGGAACTCCGTCCCGGGCTTTGGCAGTGCGGCAGGCCGGGGGGCGGGGGCATCCGACCCGGGGCCGGGCCGGGCCCCTGGCCCCATCTGGGAGCCCAGAGGCGCAGGGGACGCCTCCCCAGGCCCTCCCAGACCCCCAAGGGCTTCCTGCCACGCGGCAGGCCCAGGAACGGACCCGGGGCTGGGGTAACATCCTGGCCCGTCCAGCTGCCGGCTGAGGACCGCTAGGCCGAGAGGGGTCCCAGAGTACCTTGTCCCTAGTAATCCGGAGGAAGGCTACCCCTCTTTCTGGGAACAAGTGCGCACCGCGAGGCTCAGGGGACCCAAGGCGCGAAAGTACCCGACCTCCTGGAGCCCTGGCTGGGATCCGGGAGGCAAATGGCACCCCTCGGCACTTCCAGGGAAGTCCGGCCATTGCGGGCGACCAGATGGCCGAGGGGATCCGGGCGACCAGATGGCCGAGGGGATCTGGGAGACCAGATGGCCGGGCACAAAAGAGAAGCCGCCTGGACCCTCCGGACCCCGTCCCAGGCACCCTGCCGTGCAGCAGGACCCAGGACGGAGCCCCGGTGGGGAGGCCACCCTCCCCGGGGCCCTCAGGGGCCCCGGACTGGGCTCCTGAAACCCAGCCGAGCAAGGGGAGGCTCCCTGGGCACCACGGAACCCCGTCCCGGGCCTTTGGCAGTGCGGCAGGCTGGGGGGACAGGGCCCTGGGCCCGAGCACCCGACCCGGGGCCCGGCGGGGCCCCTGGACCACAGCCGGGGGCCCCAAGGCCCAGAGGCGCAGGGGTAGCCTTCCCCGGGCCCTCCGGAACCAGTCCCGGGCACCCTGCCACGCGGCAGGACCCAGGATGGTGCCCCGGCCGGAGCTCCTGAACCCAGCCAGGCTCTCCGGGCACAATGGAACCCCCCTCTGCCGTCCCGGGCAGTGTGGCAGGCCGGGGGGGGGCTGGGACCCCAGGCCCGGGCCCTCCTGGACCCCATCCAGGGCATCCTGCCACGCAGCAGGCCCAGCGACGGATCCGG
>NC_141685.1:1806339582-1806342082 GCF_964263255.1 Lissotriton vulgaris
TCGGCCTGTCCACACAGGACCAGGTCAAACCGGGTACCTGGCAACGAGGGCGGGTCGCTCCACCTGCACATCAGCCGCCCGCCGCTGGGCGGCCCCGAGCCATGCCGTCGGGCTGGCAATTAGCCCACCACCACCTTTGCCCGGGTCAGAGGCGCCGGAAGGGAAGAGCCAGGCGGCTTCCCCCATCCCGCACACCTCCCAAAGAGAGGAGCCAAGGTCCCCTAGCAGGCCCTTGACCCCTTCTCTTCCAGGCCGCCCTGCCGCGCAAGAAGGGCCACTTCCCGGTCGCCCGGAACCCGGCCGGGCCGGACCGGGACTCGGGCGTGGGAGGGCCCAGCTGGCGCTAGGGCCCTCCCATGAGGGCTGGTACCACTCCCTCCCGAGGAGGGAGTGGTACCAGCCCGGGGATGCACCGCCATTCGGTTTCCCCTCACCCGAGGGGACATCGTGCTGGGTGAACTTGGATTCCGTCTCGGAGAGGGACAGGGGACAGGAGCCGCCCCCTGCCATCCCCGGTCCCTCACACGTCGGTCGGGCCGTTCCCGGAGGGGGAAGATGCTGTCAAGAATTCCCTCCCCCTAGGGATACCGCAGTATCCAGCGCGCTGCATGCGGCGCGGACTACAGATCCCATAAGGCTTAGCAAGAAACACGGTTAAGTAATACAGAATGTCATGCTTACCTAACGCTGTAGAGCCGCCTATTTAAGGAGGAGACGGGAAGGACGCTGTGTCAGATATTCGGAGTCTACACCGACGTAACAAACAGCGGAGTCCTTCTCATTCAGGAACCTTGTGGCTATTGAGGTATCACTGGAGTACGGAGGTAAGATTGGAGCACCCGCTCTCTGCCCCGTGTCTTCAAACTCATCCTAATAGCCGGAGAATCAGCTGGGTTGCGCTTCCGACTCGGACGAGTCAGCGCGTCGTTGAGAAGGGTCCAGACGGAGACTGGTGGGAGCGGACGCTCCCAGCCCTCGTACTTTGTTAGTACTTGCTGTACGCTGAGACGCACACCGGGAGGTGCTTGCCGCGTCTCAGCGAAGAGTTCAGTAGAGGTAGGAGGTGCGATCGAGTGGCTGCTCTCGGCCCCACTCTGCGGCATTATTGTTTTGTTATTCGATGTCAGGGCACAGAAGACGCACACCAAGGAGGTGTTTGCTGCATCTCCGTGCATTGGGGCCTAAAGAGGGACCAGCTTCTAGAGGATCAGGTAGAGCGGTTGCTCCCTGTTCTCCCGTTAGAATCAGTGGTTCCTCCAAGACCCCTAATCTGCCACCAAAACTAGACAACCCATCACAGCTGTCGAGCGGCATTGTCGGCCGTTGTTTAGCACAGTGCCCTCCTTTGGAGTACATCGGGACCGGTGTACATGCGGAGGACGGTGAGAGCCTCCGGTGCTGTGATTGGGTATCGTATTTAGACTGGCGGTTCCAGCTACGTTATTTGAGTTTCTTTCTTTGTATTGCCAATTCTCACCATTAAATACCCTCCATATAACTGGTTGTTGTGTGTTCTGTTGGTGTCTGTCCCCGATCCCGGGAACGCAAGGCTGTTACAGATGCCCTCCGAAGTCCCGGTCCTTCACCCAAGCCCCCATATGGCCGCGGACCGCTCTGCCGGGCCGAGGCTCGCCAGGGCAGGGCCGGGCCCCGTGCCTACGATGTGCGCTCTCAGGACGCGGCCGAGGGCTTCGGGCTGGCGCCGTCGGTCGCTCGGGCCACTCCGCCGTTAATGATCCTTCCGCAGGTTCACCTACGGAAACCTTGTTACGACTTTTACTTCCTCTAGATAGTCAAGTTTGATTGTCATCTCGGCGCTCCGCCAGGGCCATTGCCGACCCCGGCTGGGCCGTTCCGAGGACCTCACTAAACGATCTAATCGGTAGTAGCGACGGGCGGTGTGTACAAAGGTCAGGGACTTAATCAGTGCTAGCTTATGACCCACACTTACTGGGAATTCCTCGTTCATGGGAAATAATTGCAATCCCCAATCCCTATCACGAACGGCGTTCAGCGGGTTACCCGCACCTGTCGGCGAAGGGTAGACACACGCTGATCCGTTCAGTGTAGCGCGCGTGCAGCCCCGGACAACTAAGGGCATCACAGACCTGTTATTGCTCAATCTCGTGTGGCTGAACGCCACCTGTCCGTCTAAAAAGTTGGACGCCGACCGCTGAGGGTCGCGTAACTAGTTAGCATGGAGGAGTCTCGTTCATTATCAGAATTAACTAGATAAATCGCTCCACCAACTAAGAACGGCCATGCACCACCACCCACATAATTGAGAAAG
Source organism: Lissotriton vulgaris (assembly GCF_964263255.1). NCBI lineage: Eukaryota > Metazoa > Chordata > Amphibia > Caudata > Salamandridae > Lissotriton > Lissotriton vulgaris. Next base: position 1,806,341,873 of record NC_141685.1, read on the forward strand.
AGCTATCAATTTGAGTCAAATTAAGCTGCAGGCTCCACTCCTGGTGGTGCCCTTCCGTCAATTCCTTTAAGTTTCAGCTTTGCAACCATACTCCCCCCAGAACCCAAAGACTTTGGTTTCCTGGAAGCTGCTCGGTGGGTCATGGGAATAATGCCACCGGATCGCTAGTCGCAAAAAACACAGTTGATGGACAGAATGTAGAACAATGTC